>NW_007253990.1:454162-455618 GCF_000164805.1 Carlito syrichta
AATAGGAGATCAGAGAAGTGACTCTAGTCTGATTGCTTATTTTGACTTATGATTTTATCATTGAAACTGTTGGTTTAGATCACATTTGGTGTTTACATTCTGACTTATACTGTTTCTTGATTTTATTGGCCTGTCTCTGTGTAGCTATCAGTACTCTTTAGGGAATCTTTCTTAGCTGTCTTTCCTCACTTCTTCCTGGTCCTGGGTCTCTTTCTCACCTGATAGTTGGTATGTAGTTGGTACGTATATCTGTTTTCCCTCTGCACTTCTCTCTTTTGCTTATTTTGACTTATGATTTTATCATTGTAACTGTTGGTTTAGATCACGTCTGTTGTTTACCTTCTGACTTACACTGTTTCTCGATTTTATTGGCCTGTCTCTGTGTAGCTATCAGTACTCTTTAGGGAATCTTTCTTACATGTCTTTCTTCACTTCTTCCTGGCCCTGTGTCTCTTTCTCACCTGATAGTTGGTATGTATATGTTTTCCCTCTCACACTTCTCTCTTTCACTTTTATTGACTTATGATTTTAACATTGTAATTGTTGGTTTAGATCATGTTTGTTGTTTACCTTGTGACTTACACTGTTTCTTGATTTTATTGGCCTGTCTCTGTATAGCTATCAGTACTCTTTAGGGAATCTTTCTTGCATGTCTTTCTTCACCTCTTCCCAGCCCTGTGTCTCTACCTCACCTGATAGTTGATATGTATATCTGTTTTCCCCCTCGCACTTCTCTCTTTCTAGCTCCCTATTGACCCCCCCTTCCTCCATTATTTTCCTCTTTTATATGAGCCCCTTTTTAAATCTAGGGACCAAGACTACATACTGCTGAATAGACAGACTGTAAAGCAGAGGGAAAAGTGAACAAAGCCAGAAGACCCTCATAAGGAAGAACAGGTCATTGCAGAAGAAAAATAAAAGCAACCTCACCTTCCCCCAAAAACAGAATTGAAGAAGGGGAGGGAAAGGGGGAGAGGGAGAAAAAACTACAGAAATGAAGAAAAACCAAAAGAAGAGTATGGGTCTCTCCCAGACACCTGGGAGAGGAGACACTGAGAAAACTGACTTTGGAGTGTCAACAATGAAAAGCCCCCAGAATGAAGGGTCTCAAACTGCAAATGTAGATATCAAGACAATAATGGAGAGATTTAAAAGAATTGAGAAGACATAAGAAGAAACTAGGAAGGAGCTGGTATCTGAGATAACAGTAATAAAGAATACTGTGAATGAAATAAATAACAAACTGATAAGCATGGAAAGCAGAATTACCCAAGCAGAAGAAAGAATCTCAGAGCTTGAGGACCAAAATATAGAAATAACCCAAACTCTTAAAAACACAGAAATAAGCTCAAAAAGACAGAACAAAACCTTCAAGAGATGAGTGACTACCTCAAGAGGCCTAACCTAAGAGTAATTGGACTCCCTGAGGCAGAAAGAGAAACAGAGACCACATTGG
>NW_007253990.1:456578-458902 GCF_000164805.1 Carlito syrichta
TTTCAGACAAAATACCATTTAAGCTATCAAAAATTTAAAAAGATACAGAGGGCCACTACATAATGATAAAAGGTTCACCCCATCAACAAGAAATATCTATCCTAAACATATATGCACCCAACATAGGTGTGCCAACATTCATAAAGCAACTTCTAGGAAAACTAAAGAAAGACATGACTCTAACACCATCATAACTGGGGATTTTAATACAACACTCACAACCCTAGACAGATCATCAGGACAAAAAATCAGCAAGGAGATCCGGAACCTCAATGAGACTCTGGACCAAATGGACTTAATTGATACCTACAGAACACTCCATCCAAAGACCACAGAATACACATTCTACTCATCACAGCATGGAACATATTCTAAGATCGACCACATAATTGGACACAAATCAAGCATAAGCAAATTTAAAAGGACTGAAATTCTACCATGCACCTTATCGCACCACAGTGGAATAAAAATAAACATTGACACCAACAAGGTCCCCCCAAAACCCACAAAGACATGGACACTAAACAGCATGATGCTAAACAACTCTTGGGTCAATGATGAAATCAAAACAGATCAAAAGATACCTGGAAACAAATGAAAATGAAGAAACATCTTACCAAAATCTCTGGGACACCTTGAAAGCTGTAATAAGAGGGAAATTTATATCCCTACAAACACACATGAGGAAAATGGAAGGAACACAAATTCACAACCTAACAAGTCACCTAAAGAAGCTGGAAAAGTAAGACCACAAAAACCCTAATTTCAGCAGAAGAATCCAGAACACCAAAATAAAAGCCCAAATCCAGGACATAGAAGACAAAAAGATAATACAAAAACTCAATGAAACAAAAAGCTGGTTCTTCGAAAGGATAAACAAGACCAATGGTCCCCTAGCTAGACTGACCAAGAAAAAATGAGAAAAAAACCAAATAAGCACAATCAGAAACACAAAAGAAGAAGTCACATCTGACCCTAAAGAAATACAAAAGATCATTAGAGACTACTACGTACACTTGTATGGAAACAAACTTGAAAACCTTAAGGAAATGGGGGACTTTCTGACATCACACAACCTACCTAAGATGGAACAAGAAGAAATTGAGACCCTAAATAGACCAATAACAATCAAGGAAATCGACTACATAATAAGAAAACTTCCTACCAAAAAAAGCCCTGGACCAGATGACTTTCCAGCAGAATTCTACAAGACATTTAAGGAGGAGCTGATACCAATCCTACTGAAGGTATTCCAGGCAATTGAAAAAATGGAATGCTCCCCAAATCATTTTATGAAGCCAACATCACATTGATACCCAAGCCAGGTAAAGATCCAACAAAGAAAGAGAACTACAGGCCAATATATTTCATGACCATAAATGCTAAATATTCAACAAGATCCTAGCAAACCAAATTCAGCAATACATCTCAAAAATCATCCATCATGACCAAGTAGGTTTCATTCCTAGGATGCAAGCCTGGTTCAACATTCGTAAAACCATAAATGTTATTAAATACATCAACAGATGTCAAAACAAAAACCACATGATTATATCATTAGATGCAGAAAAAGCTTTTGATAAAATCCAGCACCCCTTCTTGATAAAAACCCTTGAACATCTAGGCATACAAGGAACATACCTCAAAATAGTAAAAGCCATTTACAAGAAACCAACAGCGAGCATACTCCTAAATGGACAAAAATTAGAACCATTTCCCCTGAAAACTGGAACAAGACAAGGATGCCCACTCTCACCCCTCCTGTTCAACATAGTATTGGAAGTCCTGGGCTCGAGCAATCAGAGAAGAGAAGGCAATCAGGGGTATCCAAATAGAAAAAGAGGAAGTCAAGTTATCTCTCTTTGCAGATGATATGATTGTGTACCTTGAAAACCCAAGAGAATCTGTCAAAAACCTCCTTACAGTGATAAAGGCCTTTGGCAAAGTCTCAGGATACAAAATAAATGTAAAAAAGACAATCGCATTTCTCTACACCAATAATAAACAAACAGAAACCCAAATAAAAAACACAATTCCATTCACAATAGCCACGAAAAAAATGAAATACCTTGGCATCTTCCTAACCAGAGACATGAAAGACCTTTACAAGGAAAAATACAAAACACTGCTCAAAGAAATCAAAGTTGACACAAACAAGTGAAAAATATCCCATGCTCATGGATCGGAAGAATCAACATTGTGAAGATGTCCATCTTACCTAAGGCAATCTACAAATTCAATGCAATACCCATCAAATTACTAGCAACATTCTTCTCAGACCTAGAAAAAACAACACAGGAATTCATATGGAAACACAAACGTCC
>NW_007253990.1:459026-461526 GCF_000164805.1 Carlito syrichta
ACCACTGGGGAGAGGAGAACCTATTCAGTAAATGGTGCTGGGAAAACTGGCTGACCACATGCAGAAGACTGAAACAGGACCCTTATCTATCCCCATGCACAAAGGTTAATTCCAAATGGATCAGAGACCTAAATGTAAAACCTCAAACCATAAGAACCTTAGAAAATGAAGGAAATACCCTCATGGAAATCGGAACTGGCATCCAATTCCTGAACAAAACCCAAAACCCACAGGTCATAAGAGAGAAGATAGACAAGTGGGACCTTATTAAACTGACAAGCTTCTGCAAAGCCAAAGAAACCATCAAGAGGGCAGGGAGACAGCCTACAGACTGAGAAAAAGTATTTGCCAACACCAGTTCTGACAAAGGCTTAACATCCTGGATCTACAAGGAACTCAAATGTGCTGAAAAGAAAAAAACAAACAACCCCATTATAAAGTAGGCAAAAGATATGAACAGACACTTCACAAAGGAAGACATCCGAGCAGCCAACAAACACATGAAGAAATGTTCAACCTCACTAATCATCAGGGAGATGCAAATCAAAACCACACTGAGATACCACCTAACTCCAGTCAGAATGGCAATTATCAACAACTCTAAAAATAACAGCTGCTGGAGAGGGTGTGGCAAAAAGGGAACACTTCTACACTGTTGGTGGGAGTGTAAACTAGTGCAACCTCTGTGGAAAGCCGTGTGGCAATTCCAAAAGTTCTAAATACCAACCTCCCATATGACCCCACAATCCCCCTACTGGGAATATATCCTGAAGAACACAAATCACTCTATAAAAAAGATACCTGCACACGCATGTTTATCACAGCGTTGTTCACAATAGCAAGAACCTGGAAACAACCATGCTGCCCGTCAAAAGAGGACTGGATTAAAAAATGTGGTACCATATACACGATGGAATACTACGCAGCCATAAAAAAGAACAAAATCATGAATTTCGCAGCAACCTGGATGGAACTAGCATCTGTAATACTGGGTGACCTCTCACAGAAACAAAGATCTGAGTATCACATGTTCTCACTCATATAATGGACCTTAAACATCCAATGCAATACTATACGAAAATGACTGACAGTACTGGGACACTATCAGTGGGGGGAGATGGGATTATCAGTAGCAAATATCTGTCTGGGAATGGGGAAACACCCCATATCAACAAGGTGCCTGAATGAAACGCAATTGTATACCTAACCCTTAACTGTACCCCACAACTTCATAATAAAAAACAAATAAATAATTTTTTTTAAAAAAGCAATATGTGACTGTAGCAGAAAACTTGAAAAATGCAGAAACATATAAAGAACCATCCATATTTCTTCTTAGTTGTATTTCCATCCACATATAATTTATATATGCAAAATAAAATTTTTTATCAGAATAAAAAAAAGATTTAACTATACTAAATATATATGCATCCAACATTAGAGCACCTATATTTATAAAACAGTCACTACTAAACCTAAGAAAGAGACAGACAGAAATACACCCCACTGATACAGAATGAGACAGATCATCAAGGAATAAAATTAACAAAAAAATTCTGAACTTAAACTGGACACTTGATTAAATAGACCTATAGATGTCTACAGAATATTTCACCCAACAACCACAGAATATATATTCTTCTCATCTGAGCATGGAACAATTTCTAAAGTTGACCACATGCTTAGACATAAAACAAGACTAAATAAATTCAAAAATAAAAAATGAAACCAAGCATCTTCTTGAGCCACAGTGAAATAAAACTAGAAATCAATACCAACAGGAATTCTCAAAATCACACAAATACATGAAAACTAAACAACTTGCTCTGAAAGACTTTTAAGTAAACAATAAAATTAAGGCAGAAGTCAAAAAATTATTTGAAAGAAATGCAAATAGAGACACAACATATCAAAACCTCTAGGATATAGCAAATCAGTGTTAAGAGGAAAGTTTACAACATTAAATGCCTACATCAAGAAGATAGACAAATCTCAAATTAAAATCCTAATATCATACCTAAAGAAACTAAAAAGGAAAAAATTAGACTCAAAGCTACCAGAAGAAAATAAATACCTAAGATCAGAGCAGAACTTAATGAAATTCAGACAAAAAAACAAAAAAAGGATCAGCAAAAAGTTGGTTCTATGAGAACATAAACAAAATTAATGGACTGCTAGCTAGATTAGCAAAGCATAAATGAAGATTCAAATAAGCACAATCTGAAATTACAAAAGTTATATTATAACTGATACCACAGAAATACAAAAGATTCTCAGACTACTATGATCATGTGTATGTACACACAATAGAAAATCTAGAGGAAATGGATAAATCCCTGGAAAAACACACAACCTCCAATGCTGGAACCAGACAGAAATTAAAACCCTAAACAGGATAATAACAAGTTACAAAATTGAATCAGAAAAAGAACCTACCAAACAAAACAAGCCATAGACTAGACAGAATCACAGCCAGATTCCACCAGACACACAATGAAAA
>NW_007253990.1:462620-487237 GCF_000164805.1 Carlito syrichta
CAGGTGGGGACTGGGGTGGCTGAGAGCGTGCCACTGCACTCCAGTCTGGGTGACAGAGTGAGACTCCAACTCAAAAAAAAAAGAAGAACAAAACACATAGAGAAAGAAATCATAGATGGCACAATCAAATGGGAAAACATTTCATGTTCATGGATTGGAAGAATCACAGAATTAGAAAACAATTCTAAAACGCATATGGAAGCAAAAATGCACATACAGTTGAAATAATCCTAATAAAGAAGAACAAAGCTGGAGGCATTACATTACCTGACATCAAACTATACTACAAAGCTCATAGTAACCAAAACAGCATGGTACTGGTGCACTAATAGACATATAGACCAATGAAATGGAATAGAGAACCCAAAAATAAAGTCACACACCTATAACCAACTGATCTTTGACAAAGTCAACAAAAATAAACCATGGGGAAAGGGCACCCTACTCAATAAATGGTGCTGGGAGTAGGAACAGTGGCTCATGCTTGTAATCCCAACACATTGGCAGGCTGAGGCAGAAGGATTGCTTAAGCCCAGGAGTTCAAGACCAGCTTAGGCAACATAGAGAGACCTCGTCTCTACAAGAAAATTTTAAAAATTACCCCGGCATTGTGGCACATGCCTGACTTCCCAAGTACTCTGGAGGCTGAAGTAGAAGGATCACCTGAGCCTGGGAGGTCGAGGCTTCAGTGAGCAGTGATTGTGCCACTGCACTCCAGCCTGGGTATAGAGTGAGACATCAACTCAAAAAAATAGAAAAAAATAAAATAAATAAATGTGCTGGGGAAACTGGCTAACCATATGCAGAAGAATTAAATTGCTCCTCCACCTCCCATGATATACAAAAACTAACTCAAGATGGATAAAAGATTTAAATGTATGACCTCAAACTATAAAAATTCTAGAAGAAAACCTAGGAAACACTCTTCTGGACATCAGTCTAGGCAAAAAGTTTATGACTAAGTCCTCAAAAGCAAAGGCAGCAAAAACTAAAATTGACAAGTGGGACCTTATCAAGTTAAAAAGTTCTGCACAGCAAAAAAAAAAAAAAATCAAACTATCAACAGAGTAAACATACAACCTACAGAATGGGAAGAAATATTGGCAAATGACACATCCAACAAATGACTATTAACTCAAATCTATAAGGAATTTAAATCAACAAGAAAAATCCAAATGACCTCATTAATACTTCATTAATAAGTGAGCAAAGGACATAGACACTTGTCAAAATAATAAAAGCAGCCAACAAACATGGAAAAAATGTTCAATATCACTTATTGTCAGAGAAATGCAAATTAAAACCACAATGAGACATCATCTCACATCAGTCAAAATGGCCATTATTAAATAGTTCAAAAATAATAAGTATTGGCAAGGATGTGGAGAAAAGGGAATGCTTGTATATCTTTGAAAGGAATGTAAATTAGTTCAGCCCCTGTGGAAAGCAGTTTGGAGACTTCTTTCAGAACTAAAAATAGAACTTCCATTCGACCAACCACAATACTAGGTATCTATCCAAAGGAAAAGAGAGAGTTCTACCAAAAAGATGCCTGTACTCATATGTTTATCACAAGCACTGCTCAAAAAGTCATGGAATCAACTTGTGTCCATCAATAGTAAATTGAATAAAGAAAATTTGATACATATACACCATAGAATACTAAGCAGCCACAAAAAAAGAATAAAATAATGTCTGTTGCAACAACATGGATGGAGCTGGAGGTCATTGTCCTAAGTGAATTAATGCAGAAACAGAAAATCAAATACTGCATGTTCTCATGAGTGCACACAGACATAAAGTTGGGAAAAATAGACACTGGTGACTCCAAAGAGTCCTATTAGGACAGAAGAGGGGCAAGGGTTGAAAACTATCTGTTGGATACTGTGTTTGGTGACGGATTCAACAGAAGCCCAAATCCCAGTACTACACAATATATCCATGTAACAATTCTGCACATGTACCCCTGAATCTAAAATTTTTTTAAAGTTTGATGCTTCCTCAAAAAGTTAAAAATAGAATTCTTGTATTCTTCAGGATTCTACTCCTATGTACAACCAAAGGATTGAATGAAGGTACTCAAACAGATACTTTTATGCCAATACTCATTGCAGCATTATTCACAAAGCCAAAAGGGCAACATGTGTGTCTATCAACAGGTGAATAGATAAAATGTGGAAATATATACAATGGAATATGAATCAGCCATAAAAAGGAATGAGGTTCTGATACATACTACAGCACAGCTGAGTCATAAAAACATTATGCTAAGTGAAATAAGCCAGACACAAGGGACAAATATCACAGAATATTATTCCACTAATATGAAATATGTAGAATAAGCAAATTCATAGAGAAGTAAAGTAGATTAGAAGTGACCACAGGCTGAGAGCAGAAGAAAATGGGGAGTTACTGTTTAATGGATAGAGTTTCTGTTTGGGGTCATAAAAAGTTGGAAATAAATAATGGTGGCAGCTGTACAACATTGTAAGTATAATAAATGCCAGTGAATTATACACTTTAAAATTTTATGTTATACATTCTTTGCCATAATAAAAAGTTCTCCAAAAAAATCTGGTTTGACTGTCTATATAGATCAAATAAGCTCTGTAATTCTAGATTTTAATCTTAAAATCTTACCTTCTCTGGAACTACCCTATCTAATAAGGTTGGCACTGTTTATTTATGACTATTTATATAAGTCAAACAGAAATAAAATTTAAAATTTATACCTCAGTCACACAAAACATTTTTAAAATTCTCAACAGCGCCATGTGACTAGTGTCTACCATACTGGACAGCTCAGATACAATTTCCATACTTGAAGAAAGTCATATTGAGGAACACTGTTCTATACTGTCTTCCAGGTCTTTTCAGCATCCACAAAACTCTGTAAATACATCCCTGTCTATGGCTTACTGAGAACATGAAGCGCCTTCTTCTTTTGGTTTTCCTTTACCTAAACTCATATTAACTTCTCTATTCATGTAGCTATCTTTCCACCTGTCTTCCATTTCCTTCATCTTTAACACAGAACTCTCTCTCTCATCTTTAGCAAGAATGACCTCAGGCTTCTACACACACACACACACACACACACACACACACACACAAAACTTATTAACAGTTTTTAATCTTCCTACCTCTCTTGCTCATTTTTCTCTTCTCTCTGTCAAAGCCTTAAACACTGAAGTCCCCTAGTTTTTAGCCGGGCACTCCTCTTCTCTTCATTTAATAAGTTTCTTATGAAAATTGAATACCACAGTCAGTGAACAAAATAAGTATTGAAAAAGGTGGTTGTTCTTTTTTCAATACAAGAAAATCGAATGTTTGGAAAATTAAATCTCTCCAGCGTACCATAGTTTATGTTAATAGAATCAGGTAGCCAATTTTAAGTTCTAAAGTTTTCAAATTTTAATGTCCTAAATCTCAGGGAGATTGTAATGTGCTAATACCAAAAGATATTTGTGGGAGCTGAGTCTGGATATAGATGCTTTTAGGTATTTTTATGTAA
Organism: Carlito syrichta; assembly: GCF_000164805.1. NCBI lineage: Eukaryota > Metazoa > Chordata > Mammalia > Primates > Tarsiidae > Carlito > Carlito syrichta. Next base: position 466,135 of record NW_007253990.1, read on the forward strand.
AGAAGAGCTAAAATTTGAAAAATAACTATATCTATTGTTTTCACATGAATGCCCAAAGCCAACACATATTAAGTATATCCAATTTTTTAAATATTAATTTCTTTCCATAAGGTATGGGAAAATTTTTGACTCAAATTATGATTGCCACGTATTCTAGCTGCATGACATTGCACAAATCATTTATTTCAAGTCCCATTGCTTCTCTGTAAATGGTGAACAACAATGTCAAAACTTTACCTGAGGGTTGCAGAAACAGTAATTGGGATTATACCGAAAGTGTTTTTGTATAATTCTTTAGTGTTTATAGAGCCTTATTTATCATTCATATCTCTCTCTAAAGCACAGAAAACTGATGCTTAAAAAAAGTTTCCATGTTAATTAACATCTTATAATTCATCTATTTTTTCAAATTTTAGCTCTTCTTTGCATAAAAATACCTAAAAGCATCTATATCCAGACTCAGCTCCCACAAATATCTTTTGGTATTAGCACATTACAATCTCCCTGAGAAAACTTTCATTTGGCCCAGAAATGACCTACATATGAAGATGCCATGGTCACATACTTGCCTTTATTTCTCTCCATCCCTCAGCAGCTTTTATTTGATTTGACCACTCTATACATCTCAAACTCTTTCTCTTCTCTTGGCTCCCATAATAATACTTCCATTACTCACCAGATAAGCTTCTCAATTCAGTCTCCTACTTTGGCCCTACCTGTAAATGTTGAATTACTTCAAGTTGCAACTTGAATTCTGTCAATTTTATGTTCACATAAAATTCAGTAAATATATTTGGTAAATTTCATTTAAAATATTTCAATATTTTTGCTAAATTGGTTAAGAAAAAAATTTATGAACAAACCAGATGGATTGTTTCTCTAGTAGAATAAGTTTGCTAAAGGTCAGAGAAAGCTCATAAAAGGACATCATGATTACATTACATGTTATATGAAAAAGTTCACTGTTTTGATTAAAAAAACAAAGATTGGGGTGATGAGTAGTGTAGGATACATGACAAAGAGCAGCGTAGGATGAAATTTGAAATAAAGGGATTATTGCAGGCCTCATTGGAAAAAGAATTGGAGCAAAGATTCAATGAGATCAGAAAATATTTAGCTTAGTTTCTTTAAAAGGCAGAACTTAGGATTCCAGGCAAGTGGTATATATAGGAAAATTATACTGGTGAACAATAATAGAATCAAAGAGTGAAATAGGAGGGCAGAGACTATGGATCCAAAGGTACATTACTGAGCTGGATAGCCACTGTGTTCAAATTCCACATGGAGAGTCATGTAGACAGAACCTCAGAGTTGTCCACACTATAAATGAAAGAGGGGAATTTTTATCCACTAGCTTCCATGCATCGTAGGTCATGGATTGACCCAAAAAGTGTTAATTTCCTCACAAGCAACAGGATAGCTGAATGACATCCTTAAGACACCTCTGCAACATTTCAGAGAAAATCCTGAGGCAGAATGTAGCTAAGTAGAGTACTATCAACCTATGCCTGCACTCAAACAGTTTTCATGACAATAGCTACAACACAAAGGGGAGATAAAAAGATGTGAGACAGGAATAAAAGATGTACAGTATAGAAGTTACCACTGGTATGATTACACCCTAAGGAAAGGAAATAACAGCGGAAAATGCACAAAGACATAAAAAGTCCTGATTCACACAGCAGTTAGGCACCCAGGATAACTAGAAGGAAATGAATGAGTGGGAGAATCACAGAGGTCAAGACGATATGGTCAGACCACACAGGGCCTTGTAAGCTTTTGTGAAACTTTGCAAAGGCTCCTCATTTGTCTCAGAATCAAAGACATTGTTTTCAGCAGAGAAGAGACAAACTTGACATATGCTTTTTTTAAAGTTTGCTCTGGTATCTATAATGAGAATTTCACAGAGAGATAGAATCAAGATCTAGGGGGAAAAAGAATAGTGTCTCAGAACCAAGGTGATTTTGGACAATTTGGAAAATGTGTCAATGATTTCTTTGACAGATTCGACATAGGGCATGAGAGAAAAAAATAAATAAAAGACAACACCCAGATTTTTGGCATAAGCAACCAGGAGAAAAGAGTTTCTTGCAACTGTGATGGAGAAGGTGTGGAGGAGGTCAAGATTTCAATTTTAAATATGGTGTTTGAGATAAGTATCAGAAATTCAAGTGAAGATGGTGATATGAATGTGGAAGATAGATAGTATTTAAAGCCATAAAGCTGGTTAACATCACCCAGAAAATAAGTGTTCATAGAGATAATTATTATCCAGTAACAGGGAAAATCTTGCAATATAAGAGAGAGGGAAAACTGCTCCTGAATAGTCCTTGATCATTGCATCTTTCTAGGTGGTCTACCTGTTTGATGGTGTAAACATATCCTAAAACTCAAAAATAAATTTACATCTTACCTTCCTTCCAAGACATACTAGAACATTCAACTGTCTGCATGATATCCACACACAACAATCCTACAGATATATCAAACTTGCCATGCCTGAGGCACAATTAGCGATTACTTTCCTCCTTGTGCCATTTATATTCTGTCCAACAAGTTGTTCAACCTAAAATCAATAATCATCCTGGATTTTTCCCTTTTACTCTTGCACCATTTTTAATCAGCAAATACCATTGGATCATCCTCTACAGTAAATCTCAAAGTTGCCTGTTACATTTCCAGAACCACCATCCTTGTTCAAGCCACCATCATCTCTCATCAATTACTGTTACAAAAGAATCCTTGAAAAGTGCACAGAGTTCCATGCTTGTGCTCCAATATCTATTTTTCACAAATGCATACTAAGTCATTAACTGAAGGGATGAAGTTAAAGGACAATGCCTTAGTTCCTTTGTAAATCCTATCTCTAACATACATGAGAGGTGTGGACCATTTCACCAAAAAAATATGACTTGACAGACTACTGGAAAATATATCACTGATTTTCTCAGAATACTATTCCCTTCATCTGTACAAGCTCAGAATAGTTGGTTATTTTCTACTTTAAGATACATCCAAGGTGAAAGTTATAAATATCCCAGCAATAACATCCTCTGTTACCTGCAACTAAATAAAATCCTCTTCTTAGAAATTATTTTTTAAGTATTTAATATTTGTGTGATGCTTCGGCTTTGTAGCAAATGAGTCTTATGACAATAGAGACATTTTGGTTTTTAGCTTGTATACCTTCAGTGCCATAAATTGTGCATGGTACATAACAAACCTTTTATTAAATAACTTTCAAGTAATCAAACACAACTATTGTACCTTTCCCCTTGTAAATATTCCTTTTCCACAAATCCAAACGTTTCACTTTATCTTTGAGTCTCCATGTCTCCCAAATTCCTCTGCACAACTTCTGAATATCACTAATCATCTTATGACCTTCCCACCATCCTCACACAAAGAAAAAAAATATCTCACCCATCTAATTTCCTCCTGAAAAAAATAGAGTGCAGAACAGTCCATAAACCTTATTCCCATTGATACTTGTCCAAAATCTACCACTCTCATAATGAAGAACACAGAGTAGAAGAGTGAATGGAGCCAGTCTTTCTCCCCAATATCCAGAAACAAAGACTCTGTACTGTACTGAAAACTTTGTCCAGCCTGTGCCCTCTTTTCAAAACCAAGATGTCCATGCTCAGCCACAAAACTTGCCTTCTATTTCTTTAGTGCTCCCAAAAAATTGTTTAAAAGTGTTCTCCATACACTGAACAGACTGAGTTAATGCAGACATCTATTTGGTAACCTACATTTTATCTTAAGGGGATATCAGAAAGATCTGAAAAATTAAGAGCCAGACAAGGAAGAACAGTCACTTGATCAAGATGCTTCAAGACTGTGGTTCTCGTAGAAGAGCCTCAAAGAAATGTACTTCTTACCTCTCCCTGTCACCTTTCTAGTTCAGGTCTCATTCTCCCCTCTTGACTAATGCAGAAGATTTTAACTGTTGTGGAGACAGTAGTTGTGGTTAGGAAAAACAATGACAGGAGGTGAGAAATGACAGAATTCAAACGGGAATAATCAGCTAAGACTTCTTGGAGATGGCCCATGGTATTTGGCATGGAAACAGGCAGGCACCCTCTCTGGTAGAGAGTGCCCAAACTTTGTGCACAAAACAGTTGAGTGGGACTACCAAGACTTCTGTTCCCTCTATTGAAGGGCAACAAAAGAGGCAAATGGGGCTTGGGCAGGAGCAGGGAGCTGATTCCTGAGATAAAAACTGACAGTGGGACATAACTGAGTGTCCTCACCCTCTTCGCTCACCACAACTCTGTCACCCCTTTTCTGTCTCCCCAAGTTCCAGCTCTGTCCACAGTCCTCAGTCTGACTTACAATTCTGGGCCTTTGCATTAGCTTCATGCAACCTCAGTATTGCCCTCCTTTTCCAATCAGAGGAGTTTGGGAAGGAGGGAACTAGGAAGGGAACAGCTGGCTTTATCCTCACAAGCCTCTGCCTTTCTCCCAAAAGGATGTGGAAACCAAAGCTGCTGCACTTGAGGGGAGTCCTCAGGGACTCATGGAAGGCTCTGACCTCTTCTCTTAGAGTTGATTCTAGGGGACTCCTCAGACCAAGGATCACAACAAAAGGGTTTCCTGCAGCCCATACCTCCTCCCCATTTAGTGACACTAAGTAATGTCTCCCAGGAATCAGGCTCTACTTGCCAGATACTGTGAGCACTTCTGGTGGAACCAGCTAGTTATTTTTTACTGCGCTTCTCCCTACACTTAGGATCATCCTTGCAGTTTCTCCTAAGAAGGACTGCCTCATTAGAACGTACACATCTTGCAGTCAACTTGTGTCGCTTGAAAGGGCAGAGATTCCAGTCTGGCCAGGTCAAGTCATCTATTCGTTGTTTTATTTTGCATGCGTATTGCATATTGGCCTGAGATATGCATTAATGTCCAGCTTTGTTGTTGGAATCGACTTTTCTGATCCTTCATTCTCGTCTCTAAGGAGAAATAATAGTCACAATTTTTCATAACTCGCAGGTTGGATGGGAAAATCTAAGTATATAATGAGAGGCTAATATAAAAATGAATACAGGCAATTTTTAATTATTAATAAAAGGTGATCTTTTTTTCTACAAGTGACTTTAAGGTGTACTATTCTTCAACAATCTGAAAAGAAAACTGCTTTTTATCAGAGTTCCTGTCTTTGTCTGTTTTCTGTTGCTTTTAACAGAACGCCATTAAAGTGGGCAACTCTTTAAGAAACAAGATTTATTTCTTGAAGTTATGGAGGCTAAGGAGTCCAGTTTTGGGGAGTTGCATCTGGGGAGGGCCTTCTTGCTGGTGGAGACTCTCTCCAGAGTCTAAAAGTGGCACAGGTTATCACATAGTGAGAAGGATGGCAATCAAAAATACATAAATTGAGAAAAGTTGAAATGTGGAGGATGAAGTTAAAAATGCAGACTATTTTTAGTTTTCCCTTTGTTTATGTTATTTTCTTTATGATTAAAAATAAGTTGTCATCTGCTTAAAATACTTTGCTATTTCTATGTTTTTTGTAAGTCTCATAATTACCACAAAGCAAAAACCTATTGTTGATACACTAAAGATAGAAACCAAAGTTTTAAGACATACTACACAGAGAAAATCATTTAGCCATCAAGGAAGATATTAAGAAATTAAGAAAGAAAAGGTTTAACAAAATGGCAGTAGTAAATTCTTACTTATCAATAATAACACTAAATGAAAATGAACTCAAATCTCCAATTAAAAGGTAATATGTGACTGAATGAATAAAGAAAAAAAGCCCACTATATGCTACCTACAAGAAACCCATTTCATCTATAAAGGCACACTGAAAGGAAAAAGATGAAAAAGATATGTCATGTAAATGGAACCAAAAAAGAGCAAGAATATCTATATTTACATCAGATAAAACAGACTACAAGAAAAGGACTGTAAAATAAGACATTATATTACTACATAATGATAAAGGGGTTGATTCAGCAAGAAAAATAACAACTATAAATATCTAGGTACCCAACAAAGGAGCACTCAAACATAAAAAGAAAACATGAATATACCCAAAGAAGAGACATTCTGCACTTCAATAATATTAGAAGATCTCAACACACAACTCTCAGAAATAGACACAACATCCAGACAAAAAAAAAGCACTTTGGAGTTAAACTACACACTAGACCAAAAGGAAGTAACTGACATTTATAAAACATTTTGCCCAGCTGTCACAGAATACACATTTTCCATCATCACATAGAACATTCTCCAAAAGAGACCATATGTTAGGTCACAAAACAAGTAGAAACACATTCAAAAATTTCAAAATCATATAAAGTACCTTTTCTAACTCCAATGGAATAAAACTAAATATCAATAACAAAAGAAGCCCTGAAAAATACACAAACGCATGAAAATTAAACATGCTCCTAAATCACCAGGGGTCAATAAAGACATTAAGAAAGAAGGAAATGAAAAAATGTTTTGAAACAAATTAAAAATGAAATGCAGCATACCATACATAAGCAAAATCAGTGCTAAAAGGGAAGTTTACAGCAATAGATGCCTATATCAAAGAAGTAGAAAGACTTCAAATAAACAACCTAATATTGCACCTCAAGAAACTAGAATAGCAAGAGTAAACCAAACTCAAAATTAGTAGAAGAAAAGAAATAATGAAAATCTGAGAATAAATAAATGAAATTGATACCAAAAAATATAAAACATCAATAAAATAAGAAGTTGGACTTTTTTTAAAAGATAAACAAAATTGATAAACCTTTAGCCAGACAAAGAAAAAGAGGACTCAAATGAAATAAGAAACAAAAAAGAAGACCTAACACCAAGACCACAGAAATACAAAGAATCATTAAAGACTATTATGAACAACTATACACCAACACATTGGAAAACCTAGAACAAATGGATAAATTCCTGAACACATACAACCTACCAAGATTAAACTATGAAGAAACTGAAAAAAAATGAATAATTGACCTTGGATAGTCTGATGACTGTGTACCTTTCAGGTAGCTGAGTGTGACAGTACAGATGTAGCACCCTCAGGTAGGCTAACCACTGGACCTGCTAGTCAGGTCTTCTATCATCATCTACAGACCTACAGCCTGAACTACAACACCTAACAGAAAGAAAAAAACTACACATCTAGCATCTCCTGAAAGGGAAGGAAAGCAAAACTTCAACACCCTCAGATGGGTAGAAACCAGAGGAAAACTCCAGCAACACAAAAAGACAGAGTGATTTATCACCCCACATGATCACACCAGCTCCCAAGTCATGAATCCTACATGAACAAAGTGTCCATAATGACAGAGTTGGAATTCAGACTATGGATGACAAAGAAACTCATAGAGATCAAAGAGAAAGTGGACTCCCAAATCAGAGAGACCACAAAAACAGTTCAAAAACTGAAAGCTCACATAGATGTTCTGAGAAAGAACCATACTGAACTGTAAATGAACTTGCTTCAAGAATTTCAGAACACAACCATAAGCCTTAATAATAGATTTAACCGAGCAGAGGAGAGAATTTCAGAAGCCAACCCTAGAAGCAACCCAGTCAGATAAAAAAGAATACAGAATATTTAAGAATGTATAAAGCCTTCAAGAGGTATGTGACTACATAAAGAAAACAAGCCTACATCTGACCAGCACTCCTGAAAGAGAAGGAGAAAATGAGAGCATTCTGGAGACAATAGTTGGAGGCATAATCCATGAAAACTACCTTCATTTCGCTAGAATTGTCAACATTCAGTTACAAGACATCCAGAGAACTCCTGCAAGATACTATATGAGAAGATCATCCCCAAGACACATTGTCAAAGACTAACATAAAAAATATTAAAATCAACTGGAGAGAAGAGACAGAACACCTACAAAGTGAGACCCATAGAATAGCAAACCTCTCAGCAGAAACCTTACAAGTCAGAAGAGAGTGGGGACTCATTTTAATATTCTTTGTTGTTGTTGTTGTTGTTGCAGACATATATATCTCATGATGCATGCCAAGTAAATCTATTTGGAACACACACACACAAATTATGATAACAATTTGCATGATTTTTTTCTTTTATATTTTTGATTCAAGGAGTACAAATGCATGTTTGTTACATGGACATATTGTGTAGTGGTAGGGATTGGGTATCAGGTGGCTCATTTCCTAGATAGTGAAAACCGTGCCCCATAAATAGTTTCAGAACCCTAAATCCTCCTCTCTACCGATTACTGATCACATGAAAGAGATTGACAGTAGTGACTCACCACCAGGGAAGCAGGAGGGGGGAGGGGGTGCCACATAACACTAATCAGCATACCTTAACCTAAACCAGGTGAAGCGAGGACCAAGGGAGGCCCATGCTTCACCTGTATGATGACCACTTATGTATCTAATTCTGAATTGTACCCCACACCTTTAAAATAAAAATAAAGAAATTCTGGACTTAAATTCAACATTTGACTAGTTAGATCTAGCAGATATATACAGAACACTTTACCCAATATCTACAGAATATACATTATTTTTATCCATACATGGATCATACAAAATCAGTCACATGCTGATCATAAATCAACTTTGGATAAATTCCAAAAATTTAAAGTCATACCAAGCATATTTTCTGACCACTGCAGAATAAAACTAGAAATCAACACAAAGAGGAATCCTCAAAAACACATATATTTATGTAAATCAAATAACTTTCTCCTGAAGGATTTTGTGGTAAACATAAAATCAAGACAGGATTTTTTTTAAATCTTCAAAACAAATGAAAATTAAGACACAACACACCAAATCCTCTGGGATGCTGCCAAAGTAGTAATGAGAAGAAAACCTATTGCACTATAAGCCCACATCATGAAGGCAGAAAGATCCCAAATAAACAGTCTAATATCACCTCACCTAAGTGAACTAGAAAGACTAACAAACTAAAGCCATATCTAGCAGAAGAAAAGAAATAACAGAAATAAGAGCAGAAATAAATGCATTTGAGACCAAAAAAAAAAAAAAATACAATGGATCAATACATCAAAAAGTTGCTTCTTTGAACAGATAAACAAAATTGACAGAAATTTGGTCAAATTAACAAAAAAGAAGAGCAAAAACTCAAATAAATATGCTAAAAATGAAAAAGATGACATCACAAACAACCCAGAAGAAATACAAAAGATCATCAGAGATTACTATAACCATCTATATCCATGTAGATTAGAAAATCTAGTGGAACTGGATAAATTCCCAGGATCACACAATCGCCCAAGAGTGAAACACGAAGCAATCGAAACCCTGAACAGACCAATAGTAGCCAAGAAATTGAATCTGTAATAAAAAACTTATCCACCAAAAAAAGTCTGGGATCTGATGACTTTAACGCTGAATTATACCAGATGTACAAGGAAGTCTGAATACCAAAACTGCTAAAATCATTCCAAACAATTCAGAAGAAGGGACTCCTCTAATTCATTTTATGAAGGCAACATTATCCTGATACACAAAAAAAATGGCGAAGACACAACTATGAAAGAAAACTATAGGCCAAATTCTCTGATGAACATAGATGCAACATACACATGTAACAAACCTGTACATGTACTCCCTGAATCTAAAATAAAATAAAAGCATTATTATAAATAGTATGCAAGGAAAACTGCAAAACAATTATGGTAAAAATTGAAGAGGACACACACAAAAAAATGAAAGCTATTCCATGCTCATAGAGTGGAAGAATCAATATTGATTTTTGATTTTGATTTTGATGACAATATCATCAAAAACAACCAACAAATTCAACATAATCTCTATCAAAGTACTAATTACCTCTTCACAGAAATTGAAAAAACAATCCTAAAATTTATATGGAACCACAAAAGTCCCCGAATAGCCACAGAAATCTTAAGCAAAAAGAATAAAATTTGAAGCATCATACCACCTTACTCCAAAATATACTGCGAAGTTATAGAGACCAAAACAGCATGGTACTGGCATGAAAACGGACACACCAACTATGGAATATAATAGAGATCCCCAAAATAAGTCTACACATTTACAGTCAACCACTGTCAACCTAGGCATCAAGAATATGCATTGGGGAAAGGACAGTGTCTTTTACAAGTGGTGTGGGAAAACTGGATATTCATTTGCAAAAGAGTGAAACTAGACCCCTATCTCTCAAAATATACAAAAATCAACTTAAAAGAAATTAAAGATTTAAATCTAAGACTTGAAACTATGAAACTACTACATGAAAACATTGGAGAAATTCTTCAGAACATTGGTCTGGGCAAAGATTTTTTTAGTAAGACCTCAAAATCACAGGCAACCAAAGGAAAAAATAGACAAATTAAATAAAGTTAAAAACTTTTGCATAGCAAAGGAAATAATCAACCAAGTGAAGAGACAGCCCACAGAATGGAGGGAAATATTTGCAAACTATTCATCTGACAGGCACTAATACCCAGAATATACAAGGAACTCAATAGAAAAAAAAAAAAAGTTTGATTAAAAAATGGGCAAAATATATTAATAGACATTTCTCAAAAGAAACATACACTTGACCAATAGGTATATGAAAGAGTTATCAACATAACTAATCATCAGAGAAATGCAAACAAAAACCACAATGAGATATTGTCTCATTGTAGTTAAAATGGCTTTCAAAATGACAGGAAATAACAGATGCTTGCTTGGAAAACAGGGAACCCTCATACACTGTTAGTGGAAAGGTAAATTAATATAGCTGCTATGGAAAACAATATGTAAGTTCCTCAAAAAACTAAAAATATAACTATCATAAGATCCAGTAATCCCACTACTGGATATATACCCAAAAGGAAGGATAACAATATATTGAAGTGATATCTGCACTCCCAAGTTTATTGCAGCACTAAACACAATAGTCAAGATATGGATTTAATCTAAGTGCCCATCAGTGGATAAATGACTAAAGAATATGTGGTACATATACACAGTGGGATATTATTCAACCATAAGAAAGAGTGAAATCCTGTTATTTGCAGCAACATGGATAGAACTGGAAGTCATTATGTTAAGTGAAATAAGTCAGGCACAGAAAGACAAATATCACATGTTCTCACTCAGGGGGATGCTAAGAAAGTGGAACTCATGAAGATGGAAAACAGAGTGGTGGTTACTAGGGGCTGAGACAGGTGGAGGTGAACGGTTTATAAAGAGAGGTTGATGAATGGGTACAAAACTGCAGTTAGAAAAAGAGATAAGACCTGATGTTTGACAAATCAGTAGGGTGACTATAGTAAAAAAAAAAAATCTAATTTCAAAATAGCCAGAAGAGAATAATTTGAATGTTCTGAGCATAAAGAAAAGTTAAATGTTTAAGGTGATGAATATCCCAGTTACCCTGATTTTATTATGGCACGTTATATAAATGTAATATGTGCACCAAAAATATGCACATCTATTATGCATCAATAAAAATGTAATCTAAAACACAATTTCTCTGGGATATTTGTTTTTATGGCAGAAGGAGCTTATAGGAGCAGACATGGAAAATAAGAGGAAGTAAAACTCCAGGTTCTTGCTAAACTTTCCCTCCTGAACAGATTCCCCTCTGCCACACCCCACCTGACACAGGCTTGGAAATTATGTTTCAGTGCTAACTAATATAGAGAGATAGAGACAGAGATAAATATGTATTGATACTGATAGAGATATATAACTCCTAAACAATTGTTTTTTTGTTTTGTTTTGTTTTTTGAGTTGGAGTCTCACTCTGTCACCCAGACTGGAGTGCAGTGGCCGCTCCCGGCCACCGCAGCCTCAACCTGCTGGGCTCCGGCGATCCTTCCGCCTCAGCCTTCTGAGTAGCCAGAATTACAGGCACGCACTACCATGCCCGGCTGATTTTTTGATTCATTGTGGAGATGAGGTCTCGCTGCCCAGGCGGGTCTCAAACCCGCGGGCTCAGGCAATCCACTCACCTCAGCCTCCCAAAGGCACAGGATTACAGGCTGAGCCACCGAGTCCGGTTAACAATAGTTTTTGAAGGAACAAGAGAGTCACGAGATAAAAGCAGAAAGATGCATTTGTGGAATGCTTGGCTGAGAAATGCAGTTGTATTGTCAGGATTAGTACAAACAGAATTATCTAGTATGGGACAGAGAAAAAGAAAAAAAGAGAGAAACAGAAATTAATAATTGTCAATTCCTACCTGCTTTGCCTTCTTATTTCTTCCACTATGCTTGACCTTGAGATGAGGATTTCAGAAAACAGAGTCTATTCTAATTATCATTTTTTTCTCTGCCCCAAAACAAAAACATGTCTGTTAATTAAACTGAAAAGCTTCTGGACAGCAAAAGAAATAAGGTCAATTGCTAGTTCTTTTAGAGACAGAACCACACTGTTTTCCATAGAGGTTGAACTAGTTTGCATTCCCACCAGCAGTCTAGAAGCATTCCCTTTTCTCCACATCCTCACCAACCTGACAAAACAACCAGCATCTGTTGTTTTTTGTTTTATTAATAATGGCCATTCTTACTGGGGTTAGGTGGTATCGCAATGTGGTTTTGATTTGCATTTCTCTGATGATTAGTGAGGCTGAGCACTTTTTCGTGTGTCTATTGGCTGCCTGTATATCTTTTCTTGAGAAGTGTCTATTCATTCTTTTGCCCACTTTTTAATGCGACTGTTTGGGTTTTTTTTCCTTTTGGCATGCTTGAGCTCCTTGTAGATCCTGGATGTCAGGCCTTTGTCAGATATATAGTTGGAAAATATTTTTTCCCATTCTGTGAGCTGTCTCCCTGCTCACTTGATGGTTTCTTTTGCTTCGAAAAAACTTTTTGACTAGGCTTGGTGACTCAGCCTGTAATCCCAGCACTTTGGGAGGCCAAGGTGAGTGGATTGCCTGAACCCACGGGTTTGAGACCAGCCCGGGCAACTTGGTGAGACCTTGTCTGTACAATAAATCAAAAATTAGCCAGGCATAATAGCACGTGCCTGTAGTTATGGCTACTTGGAAGGCTGAGGCGGAAGGATCACCTGACCCCAGCAGCTAGACACTGGGATGGCCATGAGTGTGCCACTGCACTCCAGTCTGGGTAACAGAGTGAGACTCCAACTCAAAAAAAAAAAAGAAAAAACTTTTAAGTTTAATGAGTTCCCACTCGTCTACCTTACCTCTTATGGCATGGTCATCTGGAGTTTTGATCAGGAATTGGTTGACTACTCCGATTTCCACAAGGGTGTCTCCTGCATTTTCTAAGAATCTAATAGTTTGAAGTTTTATATTTAGGTCTTTGATCCATTTAGAGTTGATTTTGGTGTATGGTAACAGATAGGGGTCCTGTTTCAATCTTCTGCATGTGGTCAGCAAGTGTTCCCAGCACTATTTACTGAATAGGTCCTCCTCTCCCCAGTGGTTGTTGTTGCAGGCTTTTGGAAGATGAGTTGGTTGAAAGATTGAGGTTTTGCTTCTGGAATCTCTATCTTGTTCCATTGATCTATATGCCTATTCCTGAACCAGTACCAGGCTGTTTTGATTATTGCAGCCTTTTAGCAAGGTTTAATGTCTCAAAGTGTGATACCTCCAACTTTGTTTCTTTTGCTGAGGATTGTTTTGGTTGTTTGTGGTCATTTATGTTTCCATATGAATTTCTGTATTGTTTCCAAGTCTGAGAATAATGATCTTGATAGTTTAATGGGTATTTCATTGAATCTGTAGATTGCCTTTGGTAGGATGGACACATTAACACAGCTGATTCTTCCAATCCATGAACATGGAATATTTTTCCATTTGTTTGTGTCTTTTTGGATTTTTGAGCAGCATTTTGTAGCTTTTGTTGTAAAGGTCTTTGACGTCTCTGGCTAAGAAAATACCGAGATATTTCATTTTTCTTTTTCTTTTTTTGTGGCTATTGTGAAATGGAATTGTGCTTTTTATATGGTTCTCTGTCCACTTGTTGTTGGTGTATAAGAATGCAACTATCTTTTGAACACTGATTTTGCACCCTGAGACTTTGCCAAAAATCTTTTACCAGTGCAAGGAGGTTTTTGAGATATTCTCTTGGATTTTTGAAGTACAGAATCATATCATCAGCAAAGAGGGATAACTTCCTCATTTGCTATTTGGGTACCCCTGATATTCTTCTCTTGTCTAATTGCTGTAGCTAGTATTTCCACCACAATGTTGGACAAGAGGCGTGAGAGTGGGTAGCCTTGTCTTGCTCCAGTTTCAGGGGAAATCCTTCCAGTTTCTGTCCATCTAGCAATATGCTCGTTGTGGGTTTATTGTAGATGGTGTTTACTATTTTGTTTGTTCTACTCCTAGGTGTTCAAGGGTTTTTATCAAGAAGGGAAGCTGGATTTTACCAAAAGCTTTTTCTGCATCTAATGATTTAATCATGTGGTTCTTGTTTTTATGTCTGTTGTTGTATTTAATTACATTTATGATCTTGCAGATGTTGAACCAGCCCTGCATCCTGGGAGTGAAGCCTACTTGGTCATGGTGGATGATTTTTGAGATGTGTTGTTGGATCCAATTTGCTAGAATCTTGTTGATAATTTTTGCATCTATGTTTACCAGGGATATTGGTCTGAAGTTCTCTTTTTTGTTGGATATTTATCCAGTTTGGGTATCAGTGTGATGTTAGCTTCATAAAATGATTTGGGGAGAATTCTGTCTTTCTCAATTCCCTGGAATACTTTCAATAGGATTGGTATCAGCTGTTCCTTGTATATTTTGTAGAATTCTGATGAAAAGTCAGAGGTCCAGGGCTTTTGTTTTTGTTTTTGAAAGTAATTTTCTTATGATGGTGTCAATTTCCTGGGTGTTATTAGTCTACTTAGTGTCTCAATATCTTCTTGTTTCAACCTTGAAAGATTGTAGAATGTCACACAATGCAAATTCCTCCATTTCATTTAGGTTATCAAGTTTTTTTTCCATACAGGTATGCATAGTAGTCTCTGATAATCTTGTTTTTCTTCAGGGTCAGTTGTGATCTGATCTTTTGCATTTCTGATTGTGTTTATTTGGACTTTTTCTCTCTTTTCCTTAGGTCATTCTGGCTAGGAGTCCATCAATCTTGTTTATCTTTTCAAAGAACCAGCTTTTTGTTCTGTTGAATTTTTTCTGTGATTTTTTTGGGTTCTATGTCCCATATTTGGGCTTTTATTTTGGTGATCTGGATTCTTCAGCTAAAGTTAGAATTTTGGTGGTCTTGCCTTCCAGTTCCCTTAGGGGGTTTATTAGGCTGTTAACTTGTGATCCTTCCATTTTCTTGATGTGTGTTCATAGAAATATAAATTGCCCTCTTAGAGCTGTTTTCGTGGCATCCCAGAGGTTTTGCTAAAATATTTCTTCATTTTCATTTGTTTCCAGGAATCTTTTAATTTCTGTTTTGATTTATGTGTTTACCCAGTAGTTGTTCAGCATCGTGCTATTTGATGCCCATGTCTTTGTGGGTTTTGGCGGAATTTTGTTGGTATAGATATTTATTTTTATTCCACTGTGGTCTGAGATGGTGCAAGGCAGTATTTCAATCTTATTAAACTTGTTTATGGTTGATTTATGGCAAAGGATGCAATTGAGCTTGGAGTACATTCCTTGTTATGATGAGTACAATGTGTATTCTGTGGTTGTTGTGTAAAGTGTTCTGTAGGTATCTATTAAGTCCATTTGGCCAAGTGTTAAGTTAAGGTTCCCAATCTCTTTGCTGATTTTTGCCTCAATGATCTATCTAGTGTTGCTGGTGGGGTATTTAAGTCCCCAGCTATAATAATGTTAGAAGCAATATCTTTTTTGTTGTTTACTTAGTAGTTGCTTTATAAATACTGGTGCTCCTGTGTTGGGTGTACATATGTTTAGGATAGATATTTCTTGATGAAGGATTGAACCTTTTATCATTATGTAGTGTCCTTCTGTATCTTTCTAAATTTTGATAACAAAGGTTGTTTTGTCTGATATTAAGATTGCAACTCCTGCCTTCTTGTGTGATCCATTCACCTGGAAATTCATTTTCCATCCTCTAACTTTGAGTCTGTGTGTATCCCTTATGGTGAGATGAATTTCCTAGATGCAGCAAATTCTTGGGTCATGGTTTTTTATCCAGCTTGCCATTCTGTGTCTTTTCAGTGGAGCATTTAATCCATTCACATTAGGGCTAATTATTGAAATGTGTTTATCCCCATCATGAAGTTCTTTTTTTTTTTCTTTTTTTTTTTTGAGTTGGAGTCTCACTCTGTCACTCAGACTGGAGTGCAGTGGCCGCTCCTGGCCACCGCAGCCTCGACCTGCTGGGCTCCAGCAATCCTTCCTCCTCAGCCTTCCGAGTAGCTGGAATTACAGGCATGCGCTACCACGCCTGGCTGATTTTTTTATTTATTGTAGAGATGAGGTCTCGCTGCCCAGGCAGGTCTCGAACCCGCAGGCTCAGGCAATCCACTCACCTCAGCCTCCCAAAGGCGCGGAATTACAGGCTGAGCCACCAAGCCTGGCTATGAAGTTCTTATAAAGCTTTTTCTTTGTTTTTTTTCTTTTAAATTTTGGGTTGATGTATATGTATGTTTTCAAGTTTGCAAGCATGGTGTATTCTCTACTGATTCTGTGTTTTCTTGTTCTCTTGCAAGTGTGTGGTTTTTTTTTTTCCTTTCTTTCTTCTGCACATAATACCTTTTTAAGTGTCTCCAGTAGAGATGGTCTGGAAGCTGCATAATCTCCTAGGGATTGGATGTCTGAGAAGGATTTTAATTCTATCACTGATATAGCTGAGTTTGGCTGGGTAGGAAATTCTTTTTTTTTTTTTTGAGTTGGAGTCTCACTCTGTCGCCCAGACTGGAGTGCAGTGGCCGCTCCCAGCCACCACAGCCTCGACCTGCTGGGCTCTGGCGATCCTTCCGCCTCAGCCTTCCTAGTAGCTGGAATTACAGGCATGTGCTACCACACCCGGCTGATTTTTTGATTTATTGTAGAGATGAGGTCTCGCTGCCCAGGCGGGTCTCGAACCTGCAGGCTTAGGCAATCCACTCACCTCAGCCTCCCAAAGGCGTGGGATTACAGGCTGAGCCACCGAGCCTGGTGGTTAGGAAATTCTTGGTTGAAATTGTTTATCTTTGAGAATTTTGAGAATTGGCCTCTAGTCCCTTAAAGCTTTTAGTGCTTCTACTGATAGGTCTGCTGCTATTCTTATTGATCTTCCCCTGTAGGTAGTCTGACCTTTCTCTCTTGCTGCCTTTAGAATTTTTTCTTTTGTATCTACTTTGTATAGGCAAGTTACTATGTGTATAGTGGTTGTTCTCACTTGATGTCTTGTGGGGTTCTCTGTATCTCTTGTACTTGGATGGTCACATCTTTGGTGAGATGGGGAAAGTTTTCTTGGATAACCTCTTGGAGTACTTGCTCCAAGGTGGTCTCCATTTCCCTTTCCTCTTCTGGGATACCAATCAGGCATAGGTTTGGCCTCTTGATAAAATTGCACATATTTTGGAGGCTTTGTTCTTTCTTTCAGAGTTTTCTTTCTATGTTTTTTACAGATCAGGTTAATTCCATGTGTTGGTCTTCAAATGCTGAGATTCTTTCTTCTGCTTGATTGATTCTGCTTTCCATGCTTGTCATCTTGCATTTATTTCCTGGATGAAATTTTTTATGGCCAAAATTTCAGTTACAGGTTATTTCACTGTTGCATCTTATCTTTCTTGAGACCTATTTACTTTTTCCATCTATTCACTAATCCCTGTTGCATTCTGGGGCCAGTTGTTGTTGACTTCCATTGTTTGGGCCCTGAAGTCTGATTTTTCAGGCATTTTCTCTTTGGTATACTGGGAATTACCTGTGTTCCATTAATTTTTCCTCACTTGTGACAGAGTCCTTTCCTTTTTCTTTAGTTCCTTTATTCAGTGGCAGTGGGAGGAGCCTTCACTTCTGATGTTTGCTCACCCCTCTATTCTTCACTTATTAGAGTTCTGAATTTGTTCTATTTTGAAACAGGGCTGAGGGTAGTAAGCTTTGCTCTCTCTTGTTGTTTTGAGAGTCAAATAAGGTGGAAGATGGGGAGCTAGGATTCAGAAACTGCTTGCAAATCACAATGTTCACTGACTGGGGTATGGTTTTCCTGAGACCCACTCCCCACCACCACTCTATATGATGATGCAATGGGTATGTGTGTATAGTCCCTGAGTCCAAGATACAGTAACAGCAATGAGAACAGAGAAAAGTAAAATAAAATAGGATGAACAAAAATTTAAAAAATAAAAAAACACAAGCAGAAGCCAAAGCAAAAAAACAATTACACACACCAAAACAAACACACAAAACAAAAAAAGTCCAAGAAACAGGAAAACAGAACACACACACACACACACACACACACACACACACACACCACAAAATGGAAGAAGAAAAAAGGGGGGGGTGCAAACTGAATCCTCACTCATACATTCACACACATTAAACTAAAAAAGAGAAGAACAAAAAACAAACAAAAAAACTGAAAGATAAACACTCAATCTCTCACATACACACATAAACAAAAAACAAAAGAAGGAAGACAGAAAAAAAAGAAGAGAGAAAATAACATGGGGGAATGCAAATCAAACCCTCACATACACATTCACACACAAAGGAAAAAAAGTGCTCTCTTGTAGCAGGTTCTGTAATTGTTCCTCTCAGCTGCTCACAGCTAAGCCTCTCTGCTGTCTCCTGTGGAGCTGTGGTCACATTCACAATCTCCCCAGTGCCCCACCCATGGAAGGAAGTGGGGTGGTGGGGGTGGGTAGGGCTTCAGTCCTCCCTTCCCACTCTCATACAGTCAGTGGAATCCCCTCCTTTGGGTAATTGTAGGATTGTCTCCTTTCCAGGTACTGGCAGGGGGCACCTCAGTCAGGTTTATCCTGGAGTACAGTCCTCCTATCAGGCTGAAGTTCAGGCTCCACCTAGGTTCATCCCTCTCAGTCCTGTCCCAGCCCTGTGGGTCTAGCATTCAGAGGATACTGGGGAGAAGGAGTCTAGGTCAGCCCTGGCTCATTGCTGACCTCTTCAGGGGTCTTTCTTATCCTTTTCTAATCACACCTTTTGTCCCATGGTTGAATCTGGGTAGGGGGTGGGGAACCTGAGACTCAGCACTCTTCCTGTCCCTCCAAAGTTTGTGTGTTCAAGATAATCCTTCTGAGTCACAATCAGTCCCTGAGAAGTTAGCCTAGTGGTCACAGAGATCAGGTCTGTCACTCTGTGGTGAGCAAGCTAGAGCACTTCTCTGCACAGTTTTCAAGATGGTGGCAGGATGTCTGTTTCATCTTCTCCAGTGGGGCTCTGGCTCTAGCTCCTCGCTGTGCTCCCTATGCAGCCCTTGCTGCCAGTGTCCAGCCAGGCACTGCAGTGGTGAGGCAGAGCCTGGAGTTGGCAGTCACTCTCAGCAGCTTTTTCCCAGGAAAGACTTTGCTGATTTTTTTAAATGGTGCTCAGCTTCTGCACCCGGGGAAGTGCTAGGGTCCAAGCAGAGTAGCTGCAGCACCAGCCACTTCATCAGGAGAGCCCTGGCCACTTGCTCTCAAGTCTCCACTCAGTCAGCCACTCACACGCCTACTTACTCACAGACACGAACCCAAAATTGTCCCTACACTCATTTACTCACACTGGTTCTGCTGCCATCTTCCTCCCATTGACATTTTCCAAAGAAGACATATAAGTGGTCAACAAACACATGAAAAAAAAATTCTCAACATCACTAATTGTCAGAGAAATGCAAATTAAAACCAAAATGAGACGGGGCAAGATGGCGACGGCATAGGTGAACTGGTGAGATTCTCTGAACGTGAGTTCCCAAAAAGGCTATCACTTCGCTACCCCCATCCCCCAGCCCACCACCAACTGCGCTGGGGGCAGGCCCGGGAACTTCAGTCCCACGCAAGGCCAGATATTACGCCCCTCCCCCCACTGCTGCCGTTCTACTCGTGTGTGGAAGTCTCCGGTCCCAGCCCCCTCCAGATCCCTCCCCGGCTGCATTGTCTCCAGCCCGGGCACCCGGCATCAAGCCGCCGGTCACACAGGGAGGCTCTGGGCACCCGCCCCTCAGAGACGCTGGTTCCATTTCTGGCTGAAGTCCTCTGTTGGGTCCCAGCACCACTCTCGCTGTCTAGAGCCTGCCCTTTGGAACTTTGGAGCTCTGGAACTCCGGGTCCACCCTGGCTGAGGCACTCAGCGTGAGACCCCAAATCAGAGGACCCAGACAAGCGGAGAAAAACAGATCTGCTTAAACTGCCTTGCCATTCTCCAGGAAGAGACTTCCATTGCCCTGCCCACCTAGCAACAAACTTTACCTCATTTCCTAAGGCCAGGTATTGCAGCGTGCGGGGAAGTTTTGGGTCCCTGCTCCCTCCAGCTCTCTCCCCTGGCCCGGCACCCGGCACCGCCGGTGGCACAGGGAGGCTCTGAGCGCCCGCCCCTCAGAGACACCGGTTCCATTACTGGCTGAAGTCCTCTGTAGAGTCCCAGTGCCACTCTTGCCGTTTACAGCCTGCCCTTTGGAACTTTGGAGCTCTGGAACTCCGGGTCCACCCTGGCTGAGGCACTCAGCGTGAGACCCCAAACCAGAAGACCCAGACAAGCGGAGAAAAACAGATCTGCTTAAACTGCCTTGCCATTCTCCAGGCAGAGACTTCCATTGCCCTGCCCACCTATCAACAAACTTTACCTCATTTCCTAAGGCCAGGTATTGCAGCGTGCGGGGAAGTTTTGGGTCCCTGCTCCCTCCAGCTCTCTCCCCGGCCCGGCACCCGGCACCGCAGGTCGCACAGGGAGGCTCTGAGCGCCCGCCCCTCAGAGACACCGGTTCCATTACTGGCTGAATACTCTGTAGGGTCCCAGTGCCACTCTCGTCATTTACAGCCTGCCTTTTGGAACTTTGGAGCTCTGGAACTCCGGGTCCACCCTGGCTGAGGCACTCAGCGTGAGACCCCAAGCCAGAGGACCCAGACAAGCGGAGAAAAACAGATCTGCTTAAACTGCCTTGCCATTCTCCAGGCAGAGACTTCCATTGCCCCGCCCACCTAGCAACAAACTTTACCTCAGCTCCTAAGGCAACAGTGTGAAACAGGAGACAAAGCCCCACCCCTATGCTGCAACGAAAAACAAAAGGGAGAGGCTGGAATCGGA
>NW_007253990.1:488621-489819 GCF_000164805.1 Carlito syrichta
GAGATAATTACTGGCATTTTAAACATGTTTCTTGGGGAGACGGAGCAAGATGGTGACGGCATAGGTGAACTGGTGAGATTCTCTGAACGGACCAAGACTGCAAACTGCTGAATAGACAGACTGTAAAGCAGAGGGAAAAATGAACAAAACCAGAAGACCCTCATAAGGAAGAACAGGTCATTGCAGAAGAGAAATAAAAGCAACCCCACCTTCCCTCAAAAACAGAATTGAAGAGGGGGCGGGAAAGGGGTAAAGGGAGAAAAATCTACAGAAATGAAGAAAAACCAAAAGAAGAGTATGGGTCTCTCCCAGATGCCTGGGAGAGCAGACACTGAGAAAATTGACTTTGGAATAAAAACAATGAAAAGTCCCCAGAATGAAGGGTCTCAAAATGCAAATGTAGATATCAAAACAATAATGGAGAGACTAAAAAGAATTGAGGAGACACAAGAAGAAACTAGGAAGGAGCTGATATCTGAGATAACAGTAATAAAGAATACTGTGAATGAAATAAATAACAAGTTGATAAGCATGGAAAGCAGAATTACCCAAGCAGAAGAAAGAATCTCAGAGCTTGAGGACCAAAATATAGAAATAACCCAAACTCTTAAAAACACAGAAAATAAGCTAAAAAAGACAGAACAAAACCTTCAAGAGATGAGTGACTACCTCAAGAGGCCTAACCTAAGATAATCGGACTCCCTGAGGCAGAAAGAGAAACAGAGACCACATTGGAACAAACTTTCCACGAGATCATTCAAGAAAATTTCCCTTATCTAATCAGTGATACAAAAATTCAAACACAAGAGATTCAGAGAACCCCCGCAAGACAACAAATGAGAAGACCAACTCCTAGACACATAATAATTCGCCTAAATAAAGTAGGCACAAAAGAAAAAATCCTAAAGGCAGCAAGAGAAAAAGGCCAGATCACCCACCATGGAAGACCAATCAGAATAGCAGCAGATTTATCTGCAGAAACCCTGCAGGCTAGGAGAGCTTGGAGCCCTATCTTCAAAGTCCTAAAGGATAAACAATTTCAACCAAGAATAACCTATCCAGCCAAGCTAAGCTTCATCAGTGAGGGAGAATTAAAATCTTTCCCAGATATCCAATCCCTAAGAACTTATGCAGCCACAAACCATCTCTACATGAAACACTTAGGAAAGTACTAAACACAGAAGAAAGGGAAAAAGAC
>NW_007253991.1:0-25830 GCF_000164805.1 Carlito syrichta
CCAACTCAAAAAAAAAAAAAAAGTGATAGCTTAGGAAAGGGGCTAGTGTAAAGGGTGGGGACAGCTAGAATCTATCTGCCTGCTACTTACTGTGTAGCCCTCCAAAAGTCATCAACCTCTCTGTCCGCATTCTCATTTGTCAAGTACAATATGAGAACCTATTCTCTAGGGTTGTATGGTAGATGTCGAAGTACTCAAAATAGTGCCTCTTGATGTCTCAGTTTCCTCCTATGTAAAGAGGAGGTTAATGAAGACATCTGATTCAAAGGGCCAATGGTGCATTAGCATAAGCATCTAGAACAATGCCTGGCCAATACAATGTAAGTGTTCCCCATTATCATTAGTGATGATTAACAGGCAGGTTATGTGTCACGATCAAGAGCAAGGGTGTGCAGACTTTTTCTGTAAGTAGCCAGATAGTAAATGTCTTAGACTTTGCAGGCCAGCAGTTCCTGTTGTAATTACTCAATTCTGCTGTTGTCTGGCAAAAGTAGTCCTAGATAATACATCAACAAATAATGGAGGCTTTGTTACATAAAACTTTGCTTACAGATAAAAATTTGAATTTCAGATCATCATCGCCTGTCACAAAATATCACTCTTTTGCTTTTTTAAAACCCAGTTTGAAATGTAAAAATTATTCTTAGCTCGTGGACCATCCAGTAATAGGCAGGAGCTAGACTTGACCTGAGAACCATAGTTTGCAGATCCCTGATTAAGGCAAGATTTACTTGCCCTGTTATGTGACCTTCGGCAAATTAACTCCTCTAAGCCTCAGTTTCCTAAAATGGGATAGTAATACAACCTACCTCCGAAAGATGCTATAAAAATTAATTGACTTAATTCCTGTGGAAAATTCATCATGAGGCTTGACATATAATAAGTGCTCAATAAATGTGAACTCTCATTATAAACAACCTTTAACCAGATTTAATGTGAGCTACAAGACTGCCTTCTTAGTGGCAACACCAAGACACCAATCTCTTCACAAGGCCTGGGCCAGGTTGTCAGCATTTCCAGTGTTGTTGATTTTGACCAGGCAGCCTTGGCAACTGACAATTTGACATCCCAGGATGAGTGAGAGTCTAGGAACCCATGAACTGTGACACCATCCTTTAGACAATCTGGAACTGAACAGTTACAAAGTACATAGTGCATGTCCTCAACACATAGTGCAAGTGATCTCTGGAAGCATTCCAAATCTGCAGGTGACAGGAATCATTTGAACAAAGACTTTTTGCTCTTCCCCTCTTTGGGACAACTTGGAATTCCTAAATCACCAAACTATGCACATACCACACAAAATTTCAAGTAGCCAGACCACAAGAAGCCAGACCACATTGCCTGTCTTCTCAAGGTCTATTTTGTATTGTTCCCTCAGGTAGGAGCAGTTTAGTTTTTTGTTTTTGTTGTTGTCTGTTTTGTTTTTGTCTTTTCTTTTTCCTTTTGAAACCATCATAGCAAAGCCCAGACTACCATAGGATTTATGGGATAATTGGTACCTGATTGCATGCCAAGTCTTCCCCGAGGCTTTAGATGTTTGGGAAGCCCCATTCTTTAATATTCTGGCCAAACTTGAGTGTCAAACAGAAAATTTAGATTTTTTTTTTTTTTTTAACTTGGAGTCTCACTCTATCGCCCAGACTGGAGTGCAGTGGCCGCTCACCTCAGCCTCCCAAAGCGCGGGATTACAGGCTGAGCCACCGAGCCCGGCTTAGATCTTTTTTTTTAAAGTAAACCCTTCAAGATTAAATTCTACTATTTCAAATCAAATCACTATTAGCATATCTGAGGAGGTGAGAAGGAGAGTCCAGTTTGTGGAAATCTGGACTATGAATCCTTCTCAATAGAAAAAGGTGGTGGTGAGAAATTACCTGCAAACAAATAAGCTAGGGAGGAAAGCAGAACTGTGGAGGGAGTGTTTTAAGGAAAGCTTGAGGCCCATCCAATAATCTTTGTCTCTGCAAAGCCACTCCAGATAATAGTAAAGGTAGTAATAACAGTAAGAGCAGCAATATTTGATATGGACGATGAACACCACTCAATCTTGCATAGAATGTGGATAAAAGCATCCTTTCAAGCACTCACTATGTTATCTTTTAATTCACCTGTAATATGTACCCTGTTTTGGAACAATCTTTGCTATGAAAAGCTGCCCCACGATCAGCCAGTGACAGCATCACACAGTTGCGGTCCACTAGGAAGCCCAGCAAGTAGAGGCACGCTGGGAACCAGAGCCTAACTCTCATACTCTCAGCCACTAAAGGGTTGCTGGGCTCTGCATGTGGCTGCCAGCACTGCCCCATATGTGAAGGGACCCTTGTGAATCCCGACAGTTGCCATGGGATGGACAGGTGTCTGATTACAAATCACATTGCCGTTATTTACCAGGCACATCTGAGCACCCCTCAAATTATGAAGGAAGGCAAACAAATAGGAGACAAAGCAGATTGCAGTTCTCTCAGGCGGGGCTTTATTTAAGAGGTTTCTTGCCTCCATAATTCATTAAGCCAAAGCTCTATTTGGGCCAGCTTGGAACCCTAGACAGTCATTACAGGGCAATCACAAAACACTTGCTTTCCCTTCTGCCAAGGTGGAAGGCATCATTATGCTTGAAAAGCAACAAGAAAATGTTGAAAAGTTGCACTCTGACCCAAAATAGTTCAGGATCATCTTTCATTATTTAGCAATAAGAGGAGAAAATATTTTAAAGACTCAGTTTTCATGTATTAGAAAAAAAAAAAAGGGAAGTAACTTAATGTCTGCTAATATGAAAATAATTCAAAGAGCTACAACACTGCAAAATGCCAAGCCAAAGTGAAGAGGAATGAGGAAAGGCTACATAAATGCTGAAGAAAAATTTCTAAGACATGTCGTTAAGTTAAAAAAAAAATTAAAAGTGAAAAAAGATCCAAAGAAGTTTAAGAACAAAGTGTTCTAGCACAATGCAAATGTACTTAACGCCATTGAATCATTTAAAAATCGTTGATGTTAAATTTTACATTATGTGTATTTTTTTTTTTTTTTTTGAGTTGGAGTCTCACTCTGTCACCCAGACTGGAGTGCAGCGGCTGCTCCCGGCCACCGCAGCCTCGACCTGCTGGACTCAGGCAATCCTTCCGCCTCAGCCTTCCAAGTTTCTAGGACTACAGGTGTTCAACCTGCATAATTTTTTGATATATTATAGAGACACGGTCTCACCAAGTTCCCCAGGCTGGTCTCGAACCCCTGGGCTCAGGCAATCCTCTTGCCTTGGCCTCCCAAAGTGCTGGGATTACAGGCTTAAGCCACCATGCCTGGTCATATTATTTTACCATGATTTTGAAAGACAAGGCGTCCTTCTAATGTCATCTGTAAAAACTAAACTATATATCTTAATATGTATGACTTAAGTATAGGAATGAAATGTCAGCAGGGCCAGATATTGATCACCAGAGAGGGGACTAGAACTGAGGATAGGAACAGTCAGAATTTAACTTTGGCAGCATTATACGAATGCCTTATAACACGAACATAGTCATAGATACTACACTTAATAAGTAATTTAAAGGAAACCTACAAGGGAAGATCAGTTTCTTCTCTAAGATGAGGGTACTGAACTAGGTCAGCATTTCAACCATTTTTTTTTTTCTCCCATAGTGATACCCATGACATTATAAGATTTGTGTCTGTGGAATTAGTGCAATTACTAGGCATACAATTGACCTCATGCAATACTCTTTGGTCTAACTTCTTGAAAGATATTTATTTAGCTGATACTTACATGGTGCTTGCCATGTGCTTGACACTGCTATAAGTGATTCACAAATGGCAGCACATTTAATTATCACACAAACCCAGTGAGGCAGAGCTATCATTACCTTCACTTTATAGGTGAGGAAAACAAAGTACAGAGAGATTAACAAACTTATCCAAGGCCACACAGCTAATAAGTGGGGCAACTGGGATTCCACTCCAGGCAGGTTGGCTCCAGAGTCCATGATCTAAGAAACAACTTTACTCTACCATGCTTCTTTTTCATTGTGTATGATTCTTCTCTCCTAGCCTTACTTTTCTTCACACATACCAAGTTGATTCTAACTTCAGGACCTTCATACTTGATGTTCCTTCTCCTTATAACGTCTTCCCCTAGGTCTTTGCACAGCCCAGTCTTTCTAATGGGTTGGGTCTTAGCTCAGATGTTGACTTCCCAGGAAACCTTTCTCTGAGCACCCTATCTCCAACGGCTCTCCTCTGTCTCCATCCCTCTACCGTACTGTCCGTTTTACCTCTTGTATGTCAGCTACCACTAACTAAAGTTATTTTCTTTTCTTTTGCAAATTACAATTAATATTTTGCTCACCTTTTTGTCTTTCTCCCACTAAACTCTGAGCTTAGCCCGTCTGCACGGTCCACCATCATGTCCCAGGCTTCTAGCATAGTGCCTAGCACATAGCAGGCATTGGGTACACACCGGATGGATGAACGGATGACAGTTGGAAAGATGGATGGACACATGTAAGTCTTCATGTCTGTAACATCTCCTTTTTGTCCTATACATAAGAAAACGATCAGAGTTCAGGTGAGAGAAGTGCTATTGTAGAAATGATCTTGTAACCATGTATTTCCTTTGGAAAATAATTTCTAATTGTAAGGCTTTGATACTTTAAATAATTGTTGCGATTAAGTCACTTGCAACAAGGGTCACACAGAGTAGAGACATCTGTCAATGGGACAAAAGAATCTTTATGACAGATGATGTTTGTGTTTATTCATAAGAAAAGATATATGCCTACCTTGAAAGGAAATGATACCTTTAATGCACTGCGACAATACCATTTGGGAGATAAGAGCTCCTAGGCTCTTGTAACAAAATCCTCAGCCATACAAGGGCCCAGATGAGTGACCCAGCAGCACCCAGGGTCCAACTGTTTATCTTGTATGCCAAGTGCTATATTTGCACACAATTTAAACACTGGTCTTTCTCCTCTGGTCCCTAGCCACCTAGTCTCCTTTCATTAAGCACTTTAGAATCCTTTGCTTTAAAAGCAAATAAGAGAAAATATCCTGTAGCATGTTACAGATATTAGGAATCTAAACAAGTAATCTCCAAGAGTAAAATATGAGATATTGAACTTGGTTCCCTGGAGCAGCAGTCTACCACATGCAAGCAATTTTAGGAAGATGGAATTGATTTCTGACCTTATGCCTTGGTGTATTTGTAAGCATTTGTATTTGATGAAAAACAGTCAAAATAAAGGGCAGTTTGATTTTTCAAGAGCTGTGAAGAACAGACAAGGATAACAGGGGGTAACTTGCATATTACCTGGCAAATGGGCAAAGGAAAAAACCAACTACAGCAGGCAAAAATAAATAAATAAAACCAAACAAAATCTCCTGTTTCATTTTCCCCCTTTTTTATTTTAAGCTTGGTTGGATGAACTCAGGATGGACAGCTCTGTTCAATAAGCACAGTTCTTATCCCTTTCTCATTCCCTTACAAGCCCTTAGGCAACCTGAACATTATCTAGCTCAGGAAAATTTTCTTGGTTTCATTGAGAGATATGTCTCATGGACCACTGGGAGTGCAATTTGAAAGCTCCCAGACCCCACTGAAAGAAATCCAGACGCAGACTCCCACACCAAACTCTCAGATAGCATTTAAGTGATTTTGGACCACGAAATCAGGTAATCATTCTGCAGAGCAAGTCTGACTTGCAAGACTCACTTTTCCAGGGCCTCCTCAGGAAAGATGGCCCAAATTAAGACCCAGTAATGAGAACTTGCATCTAAACAGATTAAATGAATACATAGTATATGTAACAAGAATCCATTCTCCTTACACACCATTTTCTTTACAATTTGAACAGGTTTACACTAGATCCAAACTCCTCTAGCTCAATAACCTTACAGAAATTCAGAAACCAAACCTGCTTTGCCTAAAGAGAGAGAGAGAGAAAGAGAGATCACAAGTAATTTATGACTGAAGACCTGTGATTAAGTCTTTAACAAGATTTGGCTTCCATTTCAAAGGTCCATTTTGGTGTTTCATAATTAAGGAGTGATGAGTCTGATAAACATGGTTCAAGTCAGACATAAACAGAATTGGGAATTTCATGCTACATCTACCTCAGAGTAAATAAATTCAAGGATGGAACGAGGCAGGAGGCTTTATCAATGGAGCTGCCAGCTCTGGGGAAGACTGGTCGGTTCTATAAACACTAGAAAAGTTGTCTGAGAACTATTCAATCTAATGAAAGATCAACCTTCCTTTTTGCCAAGCCTTTGGAAACTCCAGCTTATCAAAGAAGTACCAATCATGCAATTTAGTTTAAATAGTCTAGAGGTAAGTTGCACATTCACATCTGAGATTTGGGGGGAAATTCTGAAGCCCTTGTGCCTTTACCAAAACAGAAAACTCATTCCTGACAGTTTTGTGTTTTGTACGAATATGTTTCCCATGACATTTTCCGATCCCTTTTCTCCCAAATACACCTAACTGTCTTTTCTTCAACCATCCCACCCCACAGAGTAGACATCAGAGTAGCATCAAGTACCACCTCAATGCAGGTGGCTAAGGATCTGGTCTGTCAAAAACTGCAGCAAAAAAACTGTATTGAGACACATGAGGGATAACTGCCATTTTGGGAGAAGTGTTTGCCTGCTGCTTGACCTGGGAGAAAGATTCCCTTCCTTCCAAAGAATCCACCAAAGACCCCTATGATGCATACCTCTCAATTCTTCTACAGTGAACAAGTACAAAGATGATAGCTTGCTAAATATTTATTAAAGGCCCCCACTGTACTAGGTGATAGCCCTTTAGGGCACCAGGGTGAAAGTAGCAGCCCTCTTGCTTGACAACCAGAGCCTATAAAGGCTCCAAACCTTGTGGAGGCATTCTCCTGACTGCCGTTAGAAAATAATCTTAGTGGCCAGGCTTGGTGGCTCAGCCTGTAATCCCAGCGCTTTGGGAGGCTGAGGTGGGTGGATTGCCTGAGCCCGCGGGTTCAAGACCTACCCAGGCAACTTGGCAAGACCTCATCTCTACAATAAATCAAAAATTAGCCGGGCATGGTAGCGTGTGTCTGTAGTTCCAGCTACTTGGAAGGCTGAGGTGGAAGGATCGCCGGAGTCCAGCAGGTCGAGGTTGCGGTGGCCGGGAGCACGCCACTACCCTCTAGTTTGGGCAATGGAGTGAGACTCCAACTCAAAAAAAAAGAAAAAAGAAAATAATCTTAGTAATAAGTAATTTGAAAACTATACAATATGCATAGAGTAGATAATCATATATCACAAAAATAAATGCAGAGAGAAAGAGATGAATGAAAGCCAACTCCAAGTAGAGTCTAGTAAGTTTTCAAATTCAGTTGCCACCATCTCACAACATGACTGAGGTATACTGTTGTCCTAGCATGACAGCACAGTAGTGCTTGCCCAGACCTGTCTAGACCACCCATTTTCCCCTATGCTTCTAGAACTATCTCAAATCCAGATCAACAATATACCTTTAATGGCTCCCAACTGGTCATTCCACAGTCTCCTTCAGACCCACACATCTGCAGACCCTGTGCTCTGCTGATGCAGCTTCATTTTATGCTCACAGTGATATTCTGTGGCGGATAGTATTACCACCATCTTTACTATTGAAGAAAGTGAGCCAGGGGAGTTTTGTCCAGTAAGCACATGGGAAAAAATTTAAAAATCAAGTCTGCCTGATATCAACACATATGTTCTTTCCCCTCCATTGTTTTGGCCAGATGGAGAACACTGCCTCTTAAAAAGTGCTTGGAATATAAGGTGAAAACTCAGGAACTTCATATAGAACAATTCTGTAGAAGGCATGAGAAGGAATTCTCTGAACTCCAGAAGAGGAGCAAATAGGAAAAAAAAAACAAACCCTGATGGTACCAGGAGGTGGCAGAAAGAGCCACACGGATCCCAATCTTCTTCCTTTTTGTGCATTCCCTCAAGTTTGATAGTTACGCTTCCCAATTGCTAGGGTGTGAGTCGGTGTTTGGCAGAAACCAAAGAAGAGCCAGGGCTTTGTTCAGATATTAACTAGCATAGGGTTGTAGCAGCACGCACAGATGGGCAGTGGGTAGAGGCAGAAAGACACGGGCAGAAACTGCGGGGAGGGCGCTGGACTCACAGGGCCGGGCTTACATGGAGCAAGGTAATTTCTGTCTTTTCTCCGATAAAGCCCTGTGCACCAATGTGGCCCCAGAACCACCCATATATTTGGTGTTTGGTGTTTTTTGTGCCCCTCCTTACTTCTCTGCCCCCTCACCGTGCCCCACTCCAAGGGAGCACCTTGTTCCTAGGGACTCGGGATTCTCTCTCCTCTCCTACCAAACCTCCACACAGGAAAAAGGCTCAGGCTTGGACAAATTTATTGACCTTAAAAAGTAAAAAATGATTCAATGCT
Source organism: Carlito syrichta (assembly GCF_000164805.1). NCBI lineage: Eukaryota > Metazoa > Chordata > Mammalia > Primates > Tarsiidae > Carlito > Carlito syrichta. The sequence goes on from NW_007253991.1 coordinate 8,405, forward strand.
AGGATTTTCATTTTTCAAGCAAAAAAGGAAAGGGACTGCTGAGGTGGAAAACCAGTCAAAATGGAAAAAGTCAGGGTTTTTCTGAACATTTGTAAAACTCTATTTTCTTTTTTGTGGCAGATGTCCAACACTATGTGTACTATGATGTCCTTCTAGCTGTTTTTTAAAAATTGATTTAACAAAATAAGGAATTTGGGATAGCTATCAAAGACGCAAGGAAAAAATTGATCTAAATTGTCAAGGGCTCTATGGTGGATGCTACGGATTATTTTTTTTTTTAATTAAATGAAGGCTCCTTTGGCTAAATAGCATGCATACAGAAAAGAACACTATACAACATTTAAAAAGAAAACAGTAAGAACACACATACACACAAAAGGCATACATGAAGCACAAAATGAAGCTAGGAATAGCAAAGATCCGATACAGTATTTTTCTTTTTGCTTTTTAAATTAAGGTACACACGTGCATGCACATGTGTGTAATAGGCATTCTTTCTTCCCTTTTTCTAGCACCAGCAACTCCCTCTCTTGAGTTCATGTGGTACTGTCATTTGTAGTATCTGATGATAACCACTCACCTCACCTGGTCACAGAGATGAGAAGTGACCCAGGTCCAGCCTGGTGTATTCCTCACTGGTATCAGAGATTGACCCAGGTAGAGCAAGTCACTTTCCTTCCCAGAAACTGATCCACAGGCTCAGGGCTACAGAAGCACCTTCTCTTACGGGAGTCATTGAAGAGGTCCACTGTGGTCTGGGGGTGCAGGTGAGCATCTTTCCCTTCAAGGGAAGGAAGCCCATCTGCGGTCGATTGAAATCAACAGAGAACTAGATGACAAAAACAGGGAAAAAAGAAAATGCAGAAAAAGGAGGAAGACTTCAAATGGACCCAAGGATCTAATCAATGCCAGAAGCCAGAGCCACACCTGGACTTCCCAATAACATAAGCAATTGATTTCACCTTGGCTTAAGCTAGTTTGAGTTGGGTTTCTGTGTTCTGCAAGCAAAAGTACCCCTGTACCCAAGTAGCATGAATATATACATAGATGCTTATGTATATCTCCTCCCAAAATTCAAAACATAACCCAGCAGTTTAGCAATATTTACATCTCAAAATCTGTGATTGAGATTTGGGTTAGAAAAAAATTATAACTTTATTCACTTATTTTAACTTTTTACAATAAGCTATTATTTTTATTTTTTTCTTAGTGAAAACATAGTGGGGGTTTTTTTTTCCAAAATAGATCTGTGTTTACTCTTAAGGTAGAAACCATTCATAAGCCGGGCTCGGTGGCTCAGCCTGTAATCCCGCGCCTTTGGGAGGCTGAGGTGAGTGGATTGCCTGAGCTCGCGGGTTCGAGACCTGCCTGGGCAGCGAGACCTCATCTCTACAATAAATGAAAAAAAATCAGCCGGGCGTGGTAGCACATGCCTGTAATTCTGGCTACTTGGAAGGCTGAGGCAGAAGGATCGCCGGAGCCCAGGAGGTAGAGGCTGCGGTGGCCTGGAGTGGCCACTGCACTCCAGTCTGGGTGACAGAGTGAGAATCCAATTCAAAAAAAAAGAAAAGAAACCATTCATAGGCAGCAATATCAGAAACAGGCAAAATCGTGTGTGCTGTGCAAAATAGCACCTCTAATATGTTTGCTTGATTCAGTTCATTGTATAGTGAACTGTTGCAAACTAGAATCTTCCAGAAACATAATTTAGTCCTCCTTCCTCTTTGCTGTTTCTGCTAAAATGCTCTTCCTCCCTGTAAATGTTACTCTGGGTGCCAGAAAGAAGGATTTTTTATAAATTCCAGCTTGCTGCTTTATCGTTTGAATAACCCCCAAATTATGCTCCATTTTCTCTCTCTATGCCAACCAAGAACAACCAAGCTACCTCTGAGGAATACATAACAACATGGCCAGATTCTGTCAGATTAAAATATGAGACAAATTAACCCTCATTAAGAGAATGCACCTGCAACACTGCCTACCAACTGTGAAAAAGCAACTGGCCGCATCTCTGAGTCCATATTGTCTTTACCCCTCATTAAGCAGCCCCCCTGGATTTTGCTGAGCAGCCACTGCCATGAGAGGCTTTGCCATAGACAGTTCCAACTGGACTGCGGGGACCAGGTTCTGCAGGCAGTAGAGACAGATCAGTCTATTCTAAAAGTCTATTCTAAACGCAGGGAAATTTGATTTTAGACATGCATCTTTGTATTCTCTAACAGGAAGAAGTTAACATGTTTAGAAAATGCTGGTTAGGGTCTGGCTTATACCCATGATTTTAAAAGCAAAAGGTTTTTACTAGCTCAGTTTCCTTGCTGCTGCCTTATGTTGCTCAGGGCTTCCAGTGGCCACAGCATCATGTTTCACCAAAGCTAAAGGAAGGTCTAATTTTCTACTTTCAAATAGGATTTTTTTTTTCTTTCTTACTGAAGATATTCCACTTCTTAGTAAAAGGCAAAATGTTCTGATGCAATTTCTTTGAGTTAATAACGCTCATGTGAAGGCCCCATGCAGAGCCTTTTCCTCATCAGAACTCGTTGACTCCTAACTTTAATAAGAAGATAGAATTCAGGGGAGTCAATATTCTCAAGGTCACTATTCGCCAGGAAGCCATAAAGCTGGCATTTGAAACCAGGTGTGTTTGATTCCAGAATTCACATTTGTAATTACAATGCTAGAGTGCAGAGGCATGCAAACTAGAGCTTACGGGGCCAAATTCAGTCTGCCTTCTGTTTCTATAAAGTTTTATTGGAACACAGCCATGCCATTTGTGTATGTACTGTCTAGAACTCCTTTCAAGCTACAACAGCAGAGTTGAGTACAGTGAGTCCTTACTTAACATAGTTGCTAGATTCTCAGAAACTGTGACACTAAGTGAAATGGCATATAAAAACAGGGCCAGTGCAGTGGCTCATGCCTGTAATCCCAACACTTTGGGAGGTGGACGCAGGAGGATTCTTTAAGCCCAGGAGTTTGAGGTTGCAGTGAGCTATGATTGTGCCACTGTACTCCAGCCTGGATAGCAGTGAGACCCTGTCTCTAAAACAAAACAAACAAAAAACAGTTTTTTTCTCAGCAACATCATAACAAAACAATATCATTTGGGGACCTACTGAACATTGTTTCACTTAGTCACAGTTTCCAAGACCCTGTTGAGACAAAGACCACTTAGCCTGAAAAGCCAAAGATACTAACTCTCTGGCCTTGTACCAGAAACTCTGTTGACTCCTAGTACAGTATCATCCTCTAGTCCATGAGAAGACTAGAAATCAACTCAACATCACAGGAGACCAAAATATAACACTGATAATGTTCATCACCAGACAGAACCCTTCCCTGTGACAGACCAAGCACAGGTGGCAGCCTTCTATGTTCTATGCCATAACCACCCATCCTTAAGATGCTGAGCTAAAAAATAATAATTTAAAAATTAAAAAATGAGATGAGACCACTCTATAGGACATGCTCCCCAAGATCTTATTTGAGAGAATAGTATAGCACCAAAAATACATGTCAGTGCATAAAAGCAGATCACCAAAATATGAACATAACTTCAATCTAACTGGGGCAAGAGGTCATCAAAATATAACTCATGCTTATCAATTTTAACTGTATTAAGAATCATATATCTTTCTCTTCCAGGCCAACAAATTAGATCCTAGAAACTCGGATTTTTTTTCATATAATAGTTGCTCTGGTATACATTTTTCATTTAGCAGTCAGATATTCATTGTGCACCTACTGTCTCTGTGCAAAGAGCATGAGATACAATAGTTCCTGTGCTCATAGAGTTTCCATTCTAGTTAAGAAAAAATAGAAATAATAAGCAAGAAGACTTGAGATAGAGGTAGATGCTGTGCAGAAGACACATAGGATGTGTCATGTGGAATAGTGGCAATGGGGGATAACTTCAGACAGGAAACACAGGGTTATATACCTACCAAATGCCAGGAATTGTGATGGACATCAGGAACACAGCTGGGAAATGCTAGAGAGAGAGAAGCATGGAGTCAAACATCTGATCTACATCAAGGCGGTTCAGGCTACAAAACTAGAATTGTCCTATAAAGCTAGACTTCCGAGCCATCTCTCTTGGTAGGACAACAAAACATTTTGTGGAGAGACTCTTTATCCACTATGATGTCACCACAACATATTACTTCTTTATTTACATCTCTCTTGCTCCAGAAAGGATTTTCAGCAACTGAATCAAAAATCTGGGAATGATTATGTAAATATCCAACAATGGTGAAATGGTTAATTAAAATGTCTTATAATTTAAATGGGGTTGCAGAAAATTAAATAGTGAAATGAGAAAATGTTCCCAATATAGGATGTGGGAAAAGTAATTCTAAGGCAGTGTTGTATTGTATAGTACCATTGCTAACAATGTGTATATATGTAGAAAAAACTTGGAATGATATATAGAGAAGATTAGCATGGCCCCTGCACAAGGATGACACGCAAATGTATAAATCACTCCATATTTTTTTTAAAAAGAAAACACTACCCATCAAACGTTAACTGAGTGATTATAACTGAGTTGATGGGGTTACAGATGATTTCTGTTTTCTTTTTTTTGTGCTTCTCTGCATTTTCCAAACAGTTCTAATAAAGTGTGTGTGTGTGTGTGTGTGTGTGTGTGTGTGTGTGTGTGTGTGTGTGTGTGTTTTCTTTGTTAAAGGCAATTTAGAAAAATCTTAGGCAACAGATTTTGAGTCTTCCAGTCTCATGAACAAAGCTATTCCTGGCCACCTGGGAGATGACAATCACAAACAACCTCTGCCTCAGGCCTGTGGACTCTGAATTCATTCAACTCCCTGGTACTAATTCCTTACTTTCTGAGCAGGCTTCTCGGTAGGCTTGGCTTCCCATATGGTTCTCCTGAGAGAGAGAGAGAATCAGGTGATCATCCAGGCATGAGCATTTTTATCCTTTTGGCAGTTGTAGTTTTCATAGAAATGAATACATTAGTAGTCTGGTTTTCTCACTGGTCACATGAGCCTGGTCAGCATGAGTGCTTCCCTGAAAGACAGGCAGAGTCATGATGGTGCTGAGTCAGGTGCCTCAAGCCCCATGGCTGAAGGCCAGACCCTGCACCCAAGAGACCTTCTGTTCTTATCCTAATTAAGTCTCTACATTGACACTTCCCATTCGTTAGGCTTTATCTAGTAACAGTTCCCAAGAACTGCCTGCCAAATGGTGACATTTTCTGCTTTCCTTTCTAAGACTAACCGTTCCACAGTCAAAGGTTGCTCCTCCAATTTTAGTCTCTCAAGATGCGGTTTCCAAGCCCATCAACTCACACTTCAAACTCGCCTTCCTTCAATCTTCCATGAACCAAAGCTTAAAAATTCTAAACACAGAGGGAAAAAAATACTAGACACTACACTTTCCACCACATCTTTAAATAATAAAAGATATGACCCGAGTCACCGAACAAGCCTACGCAGCAGGTAGGAAGGTATCAGCACCCCCATTATAAGCACGAGGACATGGAGGCTCACAGAGCTTGTAAATGGCAGAGCCAGGCCTAACCTTTGTTCAAATGAATGGCTCCAACCTAAGACAACCATCTGCTGGAGCCTGCTGACCCTTGTTCTCACAGCCCCTAGTGCTCCCCCACCCTCAAGTGCCCATCTTCATCTCCGCCCACACCCAACAGTGACACCATCTGTTTGAAAACATATAAAATACTTGAAGGAAGATTTGCTTTAGAGCTTAGTCCTAGAACCCAGAAGTTGCAAACAAAATAACCCAGAAAGGCCCAACAGGTAATGTAAGTAAAAGCAGCAGCCAGTTTATGGGAGGAGCATGAACCGGAAGAGAGGATGCTCTGTCTATACAGTAAGTTTCTAAATTTGCTATTATCAGAGGCCAGCAAACGACAACCCTTGGACCAAATCCAGCACCCTGCCTATTCCTATATGGCCCATAAGAAAAGACATATTTAAATGGTTATATAAATAACTGCTTAATATCCTTGACTTTGCCTCTTGACCCACAAAGCCTAAAGCATTTACTAACCAGCTCTTTACAGAAAACAAGTTTGCCAACCGCATACATGGCAACCCACATTGCCATGGCTGGATGCAGTCCTGGTATGGCTACATCTCCTAAGTTTCCCAAGAACTGTTATATTAATGTGTCTATTAGTAAATGCTCATAACTAACATCTGAACTCAACACAACCGGATGCAGCCCACGGGTTAAATATTTGCCAGTTCTTCCTGTGACCTCAACAACCTAGAGGTAAAAAATAGAGATACATTCATTCCAACTCGTAACCATAAGTTTTCCATATATTGCTTTCCATGATAATTGTTTTATTATCTATAAAATGGGAATGGGGTTACTGAAATGCTTCACTCTAATTTTGAAGGCACTAATAAAATTTCATAGGGTTGATATAATGATCTAATGAGATAATGTACGCAGAGCACCTAACACCCTTCATAAAACCAGAAAGCACATGATAAATATTAGTGATTTTACTACTTGTTATTTTCACTAATCTTATTACCATTGGTTCTCTAAACATACTATATTATTTTCATGAAACATATCCACAATATACCACAACTTACACTAGGTGTTAAAGACACTGAGATTAAGAAGAAAAACTGCTCTTGACCAACTTGGACTCTACTGAAGGAGAGAAATATTATTTCAGAAAGTGTTTAATGTGCCAGCAAGGCATATGTGAGGTGTCATCAGAGACCAGAACAAGGCACTTAACTACAAAGGAAATAGGTTGAGGATGTGTGTAGCCAAGTCTGGAGGTGGGTGGCTATGAAACATTGAGATTGTTCATAACACATGAACTTCATTTCATTGGGGTTTTTTAATGAAGCGGACTTGCATTTTGTATCATTTTATTTTCAAGAACAAAAAGTCTGAATGACGTGTCTCAATCTGCTGCATAATATGCAATTATTGAACAGGTTCCAGAAGCAACTACATAGTCGTAAGCAAAAGGTGAAGTGGACACTTGGGCATACCCAAAGCCATAATATCCTCCTCTTTCTTGCAAGAGCTTCCTAAAAACAAATTGGAGACCATAGGCTGTAGCCATAGAAACTTCTCTACTTAAGTGTTTTCAACTGGCCAGGCTCGGTGGTTCAGCCTGTATCCCCAGCACTTTGGGAGGCCAAGGCGAGCGGATTGCCTGAGCCCACGGGTGTGAGACCAGCCTGGGCAACTTGGCGAGACATCGTCTCTACAATAAAATCAAAAATTAGCCAGGCACAGTATTGAGCGCCTGTAGTTCTGGCTACTCGGAAGTCTGAGGCAGAAGGATCACCGGAGCCCAGCAGGTTAGTGCTGGGGTGGCCGTGAGCATGCCACTGGCACACCAGCCTGGGCAATGGAGTGAGACTCCAACTCAAAAAAAAAAGAGTTTTCAACCTATGAACATTCATTAGAACAACCTTGAGCCAGTCCACCAACACTTTCCTCTGCCAACAGATGCCATCAACAATGACTTTACAGCAGGGCTGGACAAACTATAACTCATGGACCAAATCTGGTTCACAGACTGTTTTTTAAAACAAGGTTTTATTGAAGGTCAGCCATGCCCATTTGTTTACATATGGTCTATGGCTACTTTTGCACTACCCTGGCCATGCTGAAGAGTTGTGACAGAAACTGTGTGGCCTGCAAAGCTGAAAACATTTACGACCTGGGCCTTTGTAGAAAAAGTTTGCCAACTCTTGCTTTATAGTGTCACTTTAGACTTCAGAACAAATGAAACCATATCAACCTGTAGATCTAAGCAAATAAACCTACTTGTCTATTAAACCTCTCAAAAATCAATCATTAAGAATGAGGCTATTAGCCAGACTCGGTGGCTCAGCCTGTAATCCCGTGCCTTTGGGAGGCTGAGGTGAGTGGATTGCCTGAGCCCGCGGGTTCAAACCCGCCTGGGCAGCGAGACCCCATCTCTACAATAAATCAAAAAATCAGCCGGGCGTAGTAGCACATGCCTGTAATTCCGGCTACTCTTAGGAAGGCCGAGGCGGAAGGATCGCCGGAGCCCAGCAGGTCGGGGCTGCGGTGGCCGGGAGCGGCCACTGCACTCCAATCTGAGTGACAGAGTGAAACTCCAACTCAAAAAAAAAAAAAAAGAATGAGGCTATTGCCTGACTCAGCTCAATAGTAACATGGTGACAGCTACCACTGGATGCCCGTAAAACCTCACTCCTCTCTCACCTCCGTGGCAGACACTGCTAGTCAATTGTGGCACTCTTCTTTACTGAGGCCAGAGAATCCTTCTCAATACAACCTTTCAGTCATCTACAACCATAAGTCAGAGATATCCAAAGAAGGAAATCTACCTGTCAACTTAGGTTGTGATCTTGGAGCAAGACTTTGAGAGATGCTTCTTCCCTTGAATCCCCTACAGTGCAGTCTCATGGCCACACTTAAGAACAAGCATTGACTTGATTTTCATAATGTTTATTTCAGAGGAGGAGGAAAGAGGCTTTGCTCGTCCCATAATGCTTCCCCAAAGTAAGTCTGTATTTTACGTCTGGGAACTGAAGCTCCATTCAAAAGCCTCTGATTACTGAACTTCCCTGCATATACCTAAGATTTCAGCACTAAACCACTATTTTTATTTTAAACCCCTTTCTTTTTTCCTGCATTTTCCAAACCACTGAAACTGCCTCAAGGAAAGCCATATGAACACTGGGCACAATGGTTTTCTATGATTTGTAACTACTTCTGGCCTCTTAAAGTCTGAAAAAAAAAAAAATAAAGGCATCCAAATACACTTCAATCATTTGCTAGGTTCCAGTTTTTCCATTCTTCTTCCACCCTTCTGCTCTGCAATGACAACCCCCTACCCTCAGAATCCCACAGAAACCCAATATGCCTTCACACTCCCTCAACCACACACTTTATTATCTTAAGGTCAATACCTTTATAAATGTGCATTTGACCAGCTTTCCTTAGATAACTTGAGGGCACTTCTTCTTTGCAAGCAATAAAAATAACCTGGCCCGGGATGTTATCAAAATGAAAGTAATTACAGAGTCTGAGTCAAACTGCCTGGGAAAGCCAGCATCCCTTATTGTTGTTTAATTCTTTGAACAAGAAGAGCCTAACTTTTATGCAATCATCAATCTCATGCTTACTTTATTTCAAAAAGGCCTCACCCTTAAAACATAGGTCATAAGAAATCATATATTTGTTTTTTCTAGCAATTCTTCACCACATTAATATTTTTCCATAGGCATCTTATGGGAAGCTTTCTACAGATAAGTGGATATTGGACTGCCCTTACCTTTGTAAGTAACCTTGACGATTCAATTTCCCAGATGGTGTCCTTTTCTCCTCCACCCCTCAAGCTAATTGGCTGCTAAAGGCTACTCTATCAGCATCAAGTTCAGTGTCAACAATGTCAAATATAATGAAAGAAGCAGAATGTTCAAGTGAAATGAGCCTAGCCTGTCCTTTGGCATTTCCTCTTCAGATTTCCCTGAATCATACATCCATGGAAAAGAGGCCATCAAGGTCACTCCAATAGAGTGATAAGGATGTCTATGAGCTTTATGGCATGGTTGGGAACTAGGATGCTACTCTTCCCGAAGGATGGGACCTCAAAAGGAACCACCACAGGTAGAAACTGTGCTCACCTGAGATGCTTTAGGACTGGTCTCAGTGATCAGTTAAGAACAGACTTTTGGGTGTGAGCTGCTTCTCAGTCATTTTCCATCTGTGTAACTTTAGCCAGGTTAGTGAAACTCCTTGAGCCACAAGTATTTCACCTAAAATTAGGGATAAGTAGGAGTGGTTGAAGGATGAAAGAGGTAAAGTTAGGAGTTAATACCAAGGCCCACTTCCCTCATCTATAAAACAAGAGTTTGGCTTGAGTATGTTCAAGTTCCATAGCTAACATTCTGTTGGTCCAGTTACTAGAACAAGAGAACAAATGAGCCCAGTTGAAAATAACTTCAGCTTCGAGTTCAGAAGATGTGGGTTCTAAACCAAGGCCAATTCACTACTCTGGCAAGTGACTCCTGATAAGGAACTCCAGGGAACTTCTAGAACATTCTTAAGCTAACACTTTGTAGGCCAGGGTTTAAGCACTTAACCTACATTAACTCACTTATTCCTCACAATAACCTGATAATGTTGGTGTTAGGCCAGGCTCAGAGGCTCAGCCTATAATCCCAGCACTTTGGGAGGCCAAGGCGAGTGGATCGCCTGAGCCCGTGGGTTCAAGACCCACCTGGGCAACTTGGTGAGACCTCGTCTCTAAAATAAATTTTAAAAAATTAGCCGGGCATGGTAGCGTGTGCCTGTAGTTCCAGCTACTTGGAAGGCTGAGGAGGAAGGATTGCCGGAGCCCAGCAGGTTGAGGCTGCAGTGGCCAGAAGTGTGCCACTGCACTCCAGTCTTCCAGTCTGGGTGACAGAGTGAGACTCCAACTCAAAAAAAAAAAAAAAAAGTTGGTCTTAGTATCATCACTATTTTACAGATGATGAAATAGAGAATAAATGACTTTGCAGATAGTCACACAATGGAACACTGTACAGACTTTTAAAAGAATATTTTGAGGCCAGGCACGGTGGCTAAAATCTGTAATCCCAGCACTTTGGGGGGCCGAGGCAAGAGGATCGCCTGAGCCCATGGGTTCAAGACCAGCCTGGGCAACTTGGCGAGAATCTCGTCTCTACAATAAATCAAAAAATGAGCCAGGCATGGTAGTGCATGCCTGTAGTTCCGCCTACTTGAAAGACTGAGGTAGAAGGATCGCTGGAGCACAGCAGGTTGATGCTGGGGTGGCCATGAGTATGCCACTGCTCTCCAGCCTGGGCAACAGAGTGAGATACCAATTCAAAAAAAAAAAAGGATATTTTGAGAGTATCCAGGCAAGATGATGACAGAATGGGTTGGACTGTGAGAGTCTTTGCAAAAACGAGTGTCCATAAAGACTCTCTGCATGAGTGGGTGTGTGCCAGTGAATGAATGAAAATCTGTCTGAGGGGATACTTGGGTTTATGAACCTGGGGCTCTCCTCTAGAGGTGACTGCAACCCACCACAGCCTTGAGATTGGAGACTCAGGTGCACAGAATCATTTGTCCTTCTCCAGACTCTTTTGAGAGGAGGCAGCAGAAAACAGCCATCCCTCACCTCCTGGCACCTGGCCCAGCCATCACCTGTAGCAGCAGACCAGGCACAAGTAGGAAGAACCATGGAGAAGGCAGATTGTGGAAATCTGGAATAAAGTCCAGATTGGTGATGAGATGATGACCAGCACCATCTTCTTAGTCCTGGGACTGGGCAGAGACTTGCATTGCCCCACTCAGCTCTATGTAGCCTCCATCTTGAGACCCAGAGGCTATCATTTCATCAGACTTGGAGAGACAGATGCCCCTCCCCCACACTGGAATAGGCACAAACACAGACACATCAGATCTGAGTGGGAGATTTGACAGCAATAGCAGCGAGGAGGGTGAGTCTGGATCTGATCCATTCTCCTCCCACAGTAGTCTGTGGGGCAGCTGACCCGTGCTAGGGCAACCCTATCAGCCTATGCTGAGAGCTGAGAGGAGGGGGCTGAGGGGAGGGCGCAGAGACCTGAAAGGAACCTGGAGTTACAGAAACAGCCTCAGAGTGAGTTTTTTTTTCTTTTCTTCTTGTTTGTTTTTAGTTTTAGCTTTTTTCCCCTCTCTCTTTCTGTTTTTGTTTATGTTTTTATACTTACTTTGTTTCTGGTTTTTTTATGCTTTTGTACTTGCTTTGTTTCTGTTATTTATTTATTTATTTATTTATTAGATTTTCAGTTGATGTATGGGAATTTGAGGGAGAGTACACCAATGGGGGGTTTTTGTTTGTCTGTTTGTTTGTTTGTATAATTGTCTGTATGTTTTTGTCTTTTTTGTTTTTTCTGTCTTTGTCTCTCTGTTTATACATTAGTTGGTATGCCTGTCTGTTTTTCTCTTCTTCTCTCTCTCCACTTCTTTTGTCTTTCTCTTTCTTTTTTCCATTCTTTTCCCTTTTCTTATCTCATTTCTTTCAGAGGGCAACACACACCCACACTGCATGGATAGATTGTAAGGTAGTGGGAAGTGGGTTCCAGAGGGCCCACACACCTGTCAGTTGATACTGGGATCTGCAGATAGCGTCTGAATCACAGCTCCCCCTTAATTAAATCTCAAAACTGCAAAAAGCACAGGCCCCCACCCTCAGTCAAGTTTCAAAATTGAACAAAACCAGAGGATCTACATATAGAAGAATAGGAGTTTGAGCAAACAGAAATAAAAGCTATCTCCCCATCACTGAACAACAGAATTAAAGAAGAGGTTTTAAAAGGGGCGGGGGGAACCTACACAAATGAAGAAAAACCAAAGGAAGAATACGAGTCTCAGACAGACCATTGGGAGGTCAGCCACTGAGAATGAGAATAGACTCCAGAACTCACAATGAAGAGCCCCCAGAATGACTGGTCTCAAACCACAAACCAAGATATCAAGATATTAATACAGAGAATAAATAGAGAGGAGGAGAGATAAGAAGAATGAAGGAGTTGATAACTGAGATAACAGCAATAAAGAATAAAATGAATGAAATAAACAACAAGAGATAAGCATGAAAAGCAGAATTAACCAAGCAAGAAAGAATTCTGGAGCTTGAAGACAGAAATATGGAACTAATCAAAACTGTTAAAAACATAGAAAAGAAGCTTAAAAAGACAGAAAAAAACCTCCAAGAGATAAGCAATAATTTCAAGAGGCCAAACCTAGGATTAATTGAAATCCCTGAAGCAGATAGAGACAGAGACCATCCTGGAACAAACATTCCATGAAATTCTCCAAGAAAATTTCCCTCATCTCATCAGTGACATGATTATTCAAATACAAGAGATTCAGAGAAACCCTGCAAGACAACAAATGGGAAAACCAATTCCTAGACACATAGTAATTCGCCTACACAAAGTAGGTATAAAAGAAAAAATCCAAAAGGCAGCAAGAGAGAAAGGTCAGACTATTTATTAGGGAAGACCAATCAGAATAGCAGCAGACTAATCTACAGAAAGACTTTAGTCTAGGAGAGCTTGGAGCCCAATCTTCAAAGTTCTCAAGGATGAACAATTTCAACCAAGAATTACCTACCCAGCTAAGCTAAGCTTATTCAGTGATGGAAAATTAAAATCCTTCCCAGACATTCAATCTCTAAGAGTTTACGCTGCCTCTAGACCAACTCTATAAGAAACACTTAAGAAAGTATTAAACATAGAAGAAAAGGAAACAAAATGGCAATGCCCTTCCCAAGAATGTAGGGAAAAGATTGAAAACACAAATGAATCAATCCAAAAATCAAGAGAAAGACAACAAACAGCTGCAACAATAACAAACTCTACAAGAATCTCATGACAGGGATAAACCCTACATCTCAATATTAGCCTGAATGTGAATGGACTAATGTACCACTGAAAAGATGTAGAATGGCAAGCAAATTGGATAAAGTATCATGATGAAATGGTATGTTGTCTCCAAGAGACTCATCTCAACAGGAAGGGCACTCACAGACTCAAAGTAAGAGGACGGAAAACAAATTTTCAGGTGAGCAGAACACGAAAGAAAGCAGGAGTTGCGATCTTAATATCAGACAAAATACCCTTTAAAGTATAAAAAAATTGAAAAGATACAGACAGTCACTACATAATGATAAAAGGCTCAATCCATCAATAAGAAATATCCATCCTAAACATATATGCACCCATGTTGTCTTTCTCTTGATAGGAGCACCAACTTTCATAAAGCAGTGTCTAGGTAAACTTAAAAAAGATATTGACTCTAACACTATCATAACCCGGGACTTAAATACCCCACTCACAGCCCTTAACAGATCATCAAGATAAAGACAACAAGGAGATTCGGAACCTCAACATGATGTTTGACCAAATGGACTTAATTAATACCTATAGAATACGCCACCCAACAACCACAGAATGTACATTCTACTCATCACCACATGGAACATACTCTAAGATTGACCACATTCTCGGCCATAAATCAAGCATAAACAAATTCTGTAAGATTGAAATTCTGCCATGCACCTTCCCAGATCACAGTGAAATAAAAATAAATATCAGCACCAACAAAGTTCCCCCAAATCCTACAAAGACTTGGACACCATGATGCTAAACAACTCCTGGAACAACACAGAAATGAAAACAGAGATTAAAAGACACCTGGAAACAAATGAAAATAAGAAACATCTTACCAAAATCTCTGGGATGCCATGAAAGCAGTACTAAGAGGGGAATTCCTATCTCTATGAACACACATGAAGAAAATGGAAAGATCACAAGTTAGCAGCCTAACAAATCACCTAAGGAAGCTGGAAAAGCAAGATCAACAAAACCCTAATTTCAGGAGAAAAATTCAGATCACCAAAATAAAATCTCAAATTCAGGACATAGAAGGCAAAAGTATGATACAAAAAAAAAAAAAAAAAAACAATGAAAGCAAAAGCTGGTTTTTTGAAGGGATAAACAAGATTGTTGGATCCCTAGCTAGACTTACCAGAAATAGAGAGAAAAAGCTAAAATAAACACAATCATAAATGCAAAAAATGAAGTCACAACTGACCCCAAAGAAATACAGAAGATTTTCAGAGATTACTATGTACACCTGTATGGAAACCAATTCAAAAACCTGAGTGAAATGGAGGATTTTCTGACGTCACACAACCTCCCCAGGTTGAAACAAGAAGAAATCAAGACCCTAAATAGACCAATAGCAACCCAGGAATCAACTATGTTATAAGAAAACTACTACTAAAAAAAAGCCCTTGACCAGATGGCTTTCCAGCAGAATTCTACAAAACATACAAGGAGGAGCTGATACCAATCCTATTGAAAGTATTCCAGGCAATCAAGAAAGCTGGAACTCTCCCCAAATCATTTTATGAAGCTAAGATCACATTAATACCCAAACCAGGTAAAGATCCAACAAAGAAAGAGAACTACCTACCAATATCCTTGATGAACATAGATGCTAAAATTCTCAACAAGATTCTAGCAAACCAGATTCAACAACAAATCTCAAAAAACATCCACCATGACCAAGTAGGCTTAATCCCCGGGATGCAGGGCTGGTTTAATATCTGCAAGACCATAAATATAATTAAATACATCCACATATGTAAAGACAAAAACCACATGATTATACCATTAGATGTGGAAAAAGCTTTTGATAAAATCCAGCACCCTTTCTTGATAAAAACCCTCAAAAATCAAGGCATAGATGGAACATACCTCAAGATAATAAGAGCCATCTACAAGAAACCCACAGCCAACACACTGCTAAACAGACAGAAGTTGGAACCATTTCCCTTGAAACCCAGAACAAGACAAGGATGCTCACTCTCACCCATCCTGTTCTACATGGTAGTGGAAGTCCTAGCTAGAGCAATCAAACAAGAGAAGGAGATCAGCTTTATCCAAATAGGAAAAGAAGAAGTCAAGTTACCTTTGCAGACGATATGATTCTATACCTCGAAAACCCAAGAGAATCTGTCAAAAACCTCCTTGCACTGATAAAAGACTTTGGCAAAGTCTCAGGGTATATAATAAATGTGTGAAAGTCACATTCCTATACACCAACAATAAACAAACAGAAACCCAAATAAAAAGCACAATCTCCACAATAGCCACAAAATAAATAAAATACCTTGGCATCTTCCTAGCCAAAGAAGTCAAAGAACTTTACAACAAAAACTATAAGACACTGCTCAAAGAAATCAAAGATGACACAAACAAGTAGAAAAATATCCTATGCTCACAGATTGGCAGAATCAACATTGTTAAGATGTCCACCATACCCAAGGCAATCTACAGATTTAATGCAATACTCATTAAATCACCAGCAGCATTCTTGTCAGACCTGGAAACAACTATACAGGGATTCATATGGAATAGTCAAAACGATCCTCAGAAAGAAAAAAAAAAGTGGGAGGCTTTACGGTCCCACAATAATCAAAACAGCCTGGTATTGGTACAAGAATAGGCATATAGAAAAATGGAACAGGATAGAGGGATAGAGATTCCAGAAACAAAACCTCAATTTCTTAACCAACTCATCTTCAACAAAGGCTCCAATACCAACCATTGGGAAAAGGAGAACCTATTCAGTAAACAGTGCTGGGAAAACTGGCTGACCACATGCAGAAGATTAAAGCAAGACCCCTACTTAGCCCCATACACAAAAATCAACTCTAAATGGATCAAAGATCTAAACATAAAACCTCAAACTTTAAGAAACTTAGAAAATGCAGGAGACACCCTTATGGAAATTGGAACTGGCAACCAATTCCTGATCAAAACTCCAAGTGCTTATTCCATAAAAGATAAGATAGACATTGGGACCTCATCAAACTGAAAACCTTCTGCAAAGCCAAAGAAACCATTGAGAAAGCTAGAAAATAGCCCACAGACTGGGAAAAAATATTTGCCAACTGTATATCTGACAAAGGCCTAACATCTAGGGTCTACAAGGAACTCAAATGTACTGAAAAGTAAAAACAAAGAGCCCCATTACAAAGTGGGCAAAAGATATGAGTAGACACTTCTTAAAAGAAGACATATGAACAGCCAACAGGTACATGAAAAAATGCTCAGCTTCACTAGTCATCATTGCAACTTTTTTTTCCTTTTTTTTTTTGAGTCAGAGTCTCACTCTGTTGCCCAAGCTGGAGTGCAGTGGCACGGTCATGGCCACCCCAGCGTTGACCTGCTAGGCTCTGGTCATCCTTCCGCCTCAGCCTTCCAAGCAGCTGGAACTACAGGAGCACGCTACTACATGTGGCTAATTTTTTTCTGTTGTAGAGATGAGGTCTCACCAAGTTGGCCGGGCTGGTCTCAAATCCGTGAGCTCAGGCAATCCACTTGCCTCAGTCTCCCAAAGTGCTGGGATTACAGGCTGAGCCACTGAGCCCGACTGTGAAATGCAAATTAAAACCACATTAAGATACCACCTAATTCCAGTCATGATTACCATCATCAATAACTCAAAAAACAACAGATGCTGGAGAGGATGTGGCGAAGAGAACACTTCTACATTGTTGGTGGGAGTGTAAATGAGTATAACCTCTGTGAAAAGCAGTGTGGCAATTCCTAAAAGATCTAAAAATCGACTTCCCACACAACCCCTCAATCCTCCTTCTGGGAATATACTCGGAGGAACTCAAATCACTCTATGAAAAAGATACATGCACATGCATGTTTATTGCAGCCTTATTCACAATAGCAAAAACATGGAACCAACCATGCTGTCCATCAAAAGAGGACTGGATAAAAAAAATGTGGTACATATACACGATGGAATATTACACAGCCATTAAGAAGGACAAAGTTGGCCGGGCTCGGTGGCTCAGCCTGTAATCCCAGCACTTTGGGAGGCTGAGGTGAGTG
>NW_007253991.1:25951-105344 GCF_000164805.1 Carlito syrichta
GAGCCCAGCAGGTCGAGGCTGTGGTGGCCGGGAGCGGCCATTGCACTCCAGTCTGGGTGACAGAGTGAGACTCCAACTCAAAAAAAAATAAAAGAAGGACAAAGCTATGAACTTCGTAGCAACTTGGATGGACTTTGAGTCTATAATACTGAATGATCTATCACAGAAACAAAGAACCAAGTATCACATGTTCTTACTCATAAGCGGGCCTTGAACAACTATCCTAATACTATAAGAAAGGGATTGGCAGTAGTAGAAACCTGCCAGGGGAGGGGTGGTCACACCTTATCAGCAAGGGTATTTGCATAATGAACATTTGTATACCTAACCCTGAATTGTACCCCACTTATTTAAAACTAAAAATTTGTAAAAAGGGAGAAAAAAGGGATATTTTGTCATTTCCAAAAATATGGAAGATCCTGGAGGACATTATGTTGAGTGAAATAAGCCAGGTACAGAAAAATAAGTACTGCATGATCGCTCTTACATGTGGAATCCTAAAAAGTCAAAACCAGAGAACCAGAGAAGTAGAGTAGGAATGTGTGGCTACCAGGGTCTGGCGGCTGAAGGGGTAGGGAAATATTGGTCAAAGAGCATAGTTTCAGTTAGAAGAAGTTTTAGTGATCTATATTACACAGCATAATGACCATAGTTAATAATAATGTATTGTGTATGGTTGTCTCTTGAATAACATAGGTTGGAACTGCATGGATTCACTTCTACACAGATTTTTTTTTAACCAGACACAGATTGAAAACACAGTATTCTTGGGATGCAAAACCCATAGAAACAGAGGGCTGACTTTTCGTATATGCCGGTTCTGAAGGCCCTCTGCCGGACTTGCATATGTGCAGATTTTGATATACTTGAAGTTTCTGAAACCAATCCCCGGCACCTACCAAGTGATGACTGTATTCCAAAATTGCTAAGAGTAGATTTTAAATGTTCTCGCCACAAAAATAAAATTTTAAGTAGATGAGGTGACAGATACACTGATTAGCTTGAGTTAATCATTCCACAGCATATGCATATGTCAAAACATCACATTGTACCCCATAAATAGATACAATTACTATTTGTCAGTTTAAAAAAGGCAGTCAGTGGGGGAAACAGGGTATGTGACATCAAAAATAGGAGAATAAGGTGATGGGATAGAACAGCCAAAGAGGCGTCTTTAGGCTGGTGTTCTAGTCAGGTCTCTCTGAAAAGGGGGATCATCTGAGCTGAAGTCTGAAGGACAGTAGGAGGCAGGCAGGTGATGATCTGAGGAAAAGTGGTCCAGAGGGAAGATGTGGCCATGTGAAGGCCCCAAAGTATGGAGGATTTGAAGTAGTGTTTCTCAGGTTGCATGTGCATGTGTTCAACACAGATCACTGGACCTCAGCCCATAGTGTGTCATTCAATGGGTCTGGGGTGGGGGCCAGGGAATTGTCATGTCTAACAAGTTCCCAGGTGATGCTGCTGCTATTGAACTGGAGTTCACACTTTGAGAACCATTAGTCTAGAAAAAGTCTGGAAACGTTTTACGGAAAAGACCAGACAGTAAACACTTTCCCCTTTACGGGGTCATAAGGTCTCTTGCAACTTCTCAATCCTACTTTTGTATTATGAAACCAGGCATAGACGATATGTAAACAAATGAGCATGGCTGTGTTCCAATAACACTTTATTTACAAAAATAAATAGTAAGCTGGAGTTAGTCCGTGGGTCATGGTTTTCTAACAACTCGTCTCGGGGAACCAGAAGCCAACTGTAAACCTGCCTTAAACTCCTACCAGGCTAGCAAACAAAGCAAGTCCCTTTGGCCCACATTAAGGTCTCCATTAGAAACAACTGCATGTTTCTTTTCTTTCTGATTACACCTTTGTGTCTCAGCTTAAAAGTCACATCCTTGGGAAGCCTTCCCAACCTCCTTGGGTCCGGGCCGGGCATCCTTTCTCTGTATGCCTGTGGTGCCACTCACTTGCTCCATCACAGCACCAAGTCCAGCGTGACATGAGTAGGACTACGTAGTCCTCTTTTTGAGAAGGGGACAAGATTTGTCCTCTTCAAATCCCATCCCCAGCGCCTGGCATAGGGTCACCGAGAACATTGCTTATCGAATGACTCAGTCTTCCATTTTTCTTTCCCACAGGAATTTCAGTGGCCTCAAGTTACTCTTTTCACACCTTCTTGCACATGGTTCACTTGGGGATCTTGTTAAAATACAGAGTCTGATTTATTCAGCCCCAAGTGGAGCCTGGGACTCTGCATTTCTAACATTTTTTCTAAGGTGATGTCGAGGCTGCTGGTCTGTGGCCCACACATTAGATGGCAAGAATTTAGAAAACAGAGAATAAAAGAATCTCTCTGAAGCTACCATAAAAGTGAAAGCCCTTGAATGGCTTTCTCAAACGCTATTGATAGAGAAACCCAGGACCCCAGCCTTTTGCTTTCTGACTGATGTTGAAAGAAACCACACTTAACAACCAACAAGGGAATTGTACTTCACAAACCTCATTATATTTCCTGTTATTTTAACTATCACTGTAATTAAACTCAAAGATTTACCACACACAGCTCACTTTGGCACATTGTGCACGCTTTGATTTTCAGCACATTCAACCTACTCTGGTGCCCTTGAAATTCATTTGTCAAACAAAGTGGTGTCACAGGCTATAAATCACAAGAGCCCTTTGATAGGCAAAGCTCCCAACTCTCTTGTGCCAGGCTTAGTCAAGAAACAGACCATTTTCGATATGTTCTCAAATGTATGTTGTTCTGCTGCTTCTGGCTGCTGGCATCTGCAGAACAGAAGACTCTTAAAATCAATATAGAATTATAGTCCCTTGGAGCTGGCAAGGATCTTGTATTTGTCTGCTCCAAACCTATCCACTGACAAATGAAGAAACTGAACTCAGAGAGGTTAAACAGTTTTCTAAGAATCACACAGCAAGCCACAGAAAGGAGCTAGAATTGGTGTTTCCTGGATTCTGAGCCCCAAATCTTTCATTTTTCAGTAATGATTCTCAAAGTGTGGCCCACAGCCAGTACTGGTCCACGAACTGTTTGTTACCTGTCTGAAATGAGATCAGTGCAGAAATCAGGAGTAAGAGTTAAGAAGCTTTTATAGCAACTTGACATTGCTGAGACATTCAAGCATCGGGTGCTTGGCTTGCCTCATTGAACTGAGTGTAGGCCAACTCCCTGCTGAGTTGGGTATGGTCCAAGCTGCATCGGTAGTCACACACAGCGGTACCATGAACTGAGGTGTGATAAGCTGGAAATAAAACCGACCGTGGCTACTAGTTTGAGACACATTGATCTATATCACTAAACCTCTCCTACCACATCACCGCAGACCGTGGCACTGCCCTAATTCATAGTTTAATTGAAAAGTATATTACTGTGTTATATATCAGTTAGAAATCTCTAAGAAAGGACGCTCTGAGCAGACCTTAAACAACTACTGTAATACTGTAAGAAAGGGACTGGCAGTAGTGGGAAACTGCCGGGGGGGGCACACCTCATCAACAAGGGCACCTGCATAATGAACATTTGTATACCTAACCCTGAATTGTATCCCACATCTTTAAAATAAATAATTTTAAAAAGGAAAAGAAAGGATACTCTGGCCACCTCCCAGGACAAACTTTTAAACTGGTAGAGAGGAAAGATAGGCTGGTAGCTAAGAACTTGATCTTAAGAGAGAGCTAACCTGTGCCCCCCACCCAGGTACACCACTTTCCTTCTGTTTGACCTTGGTCAACCTCCTTAAAGTCTATAAGCCTCAGATTGGCCATCTGTAAATTAGGACTGAGTCATGTCCACAGCCTGTAAGGTTATTATGAGTTGTTTTTTTTTTAAAGGAAGAAGAAGAAAAAACCGATAATTCACATAAAGCACCTGGTACAGTTCCTGGCAAATATAAGGTACCCCCCAAACAGTTCCTGGCACATATAAGGTACCCCCCAAATGTTCACTGTTGGAAGTCTGATGAGTACAGAAAGTAGGACTATAGACCCTTGAGTTAATTTGCTTGTATTGCAATCCCACATTCAACACTCACAAGCTGGGTGACATAAGGCAAGCCCTTAACACCTTCTCACCTGCAAATGGGAATTAAATGTCACAGCCTTTAGAAGGATGATATAAGGATTAAATAAAATAATCCATGCAAAGCACTTAGGACCTTACTTGACACTCTTAACAAACATGTAGACAAAATTTAAGAGGACTGTCTCCTACCAGTTATTTTGGAAAGAATTGCCTTAGAAGAGATGCAAATGTAATATTTACATGTATAAATTCCTGGTCTCATCCTCAATTTGTGGAGCTAAAAGTTATGAATAAAAAATAAGAGGCAATTGTAGTCAGACCAGGGGACCATATAGGTTAACTCTTAGAATGGTAGACAAGTTGCAACATTCTCTTCAACCTAAGAGCAGATTCAAACAGTTTTACCGTTTTGTGCTGCCTATTTTTTTTTTAGGGAGTTGAAATTGCTTGATCTATTTACAAATGAGATTATCGGTAGCTTGGGCTTGCCAAGAATTAAGTAACTAGACAATACAGTGTGACATTAATTTCTCTTCTGATGTGGTCAGGAGTAGGCCACAGGGCATCTCCACATCTGCCAAGAGCCATTTGGCAGCTGTTTTCTTGGGCGGCTTGGCCTTGTTCAATTTTGGCCCTGCTGGTCAGAGCTGAGCAGATAGAGTCACACTTTGCAGAGGGACCCGGCTGACTCTCCATCACAGAGGTATTGAGCTCAGACCTGCAGTGAGTCATACTGTGGCACCAGTTACATGATCAGAACAAACAAGAATGGAATATGTTACAAGCTAAGCATCTGAGGAGTGAGAAACTGAAACCCTGGGTTCTGAGCTGGGCCTGTCATCTGTTGTTAAAGGGGCAGAAGGAAGCAGAAAACCGAGCTCATCACCCTCCGAACAAATACGTGAGCCAGGTGGCAAAGCAACAGACAGTGTTTCTAGGGCTTCTTTATCATCCTAAAAATAGGTGGAAATATAACAGGGTATGAGAGTTAGCAACCTTGGACAGTGGAAAAAAGAATACAGTCAATTCTGGGTACACAATTTAAATCCCCTCTGATGAAGACGTGTCATCAACACTCTGGGCTGGTGGTCTTCTGGAAACACTGCTGAGTGACACAAGGAAAAAAGGAGGATTGTTTCCCCAATATCATCCTTGGCAGTTATCCCAAGGCATCGCCCTGCCCCCAACACAGACTAGGAGAGAGCACCATATGAACTCTAGAATAATAATGCACCATCCTCTTCTGCTGTGTTCATGATAAAGAGAGTTCAGAGGTAAACTGTCCAATACAATAGCCACTAGCCACATGTTGCTATTTAAATTTAAGTTAATTTGCATTAAATTGGAAACTCACTTCCCTTGCACTAGCCATATTTCAAGAACTTGATAGCCCCATGTGACTAGTGGCTACCATGCTGGACAATGCTGATACAGAACATTTCCATCACTACAGAAAGTTCTGTTGGACATCACTGGTCTAGAAATAAAAGTAGAGTGTTTATAAAATCCAGTGAGTGGATAAAAAGAGCACTCAGTGCTGGTGAAGGTGTAGTGAAATGGGCACTGTGATACTTGACTGCTGACAACGTAAATTTTTTTTTTTTTTTTTTGAGTTGGAGTCTCACTCTGTCACCCAGACTAGAGTGCAGTGGTCGCTCCCGGTCACTGCAGCCTCGACCTGCTGGGATCCGGTGATCCTTCCGCCTCAGCCTTCCAAGTAGCTGGAACTACAGGCACGCACTACCACACCTGGCTAATTTTTTGATTTATTGTAGAGATGAGGTCTCGCCAAGTTGCCCGGGCAGGTCTCAAACCCACAGGTTTAGGCAATCCACTCACCTCAATCTCCCAAAGCGCGGGATTACAGGCTGAGCCACCGAGCCTGGCTGACAACGTAAATTTGATGTAACATTTCTAGAGCACAATTTGACAATATATTTACCAAGAGCCTTAGAAGCAATCATACTCTTGGACTCACTCTTTAAGCAGATAGGACTCTAGACTAAGGAAATGGTCAAAGAAATGGTAGAAATGAATATCCAAAGCTATTTTCTGAAATGTACTTGTCATAGAAAAAAGTTAGAAGTCATGAAAGTACACAATGGAAGAATAAAAATAAATCTCATCATATGATGAAATATGGTACAACTAATAAAGATTGGGTTTCTGAAAACCAGTAACATGGAAGAAATAGCTATGACATAAGAAAAAGGATATAAAGTATCTGTAAATCATTACTCTGTTTTAAGTAGTTGCATACGAAAATATCAATTAAAGGAAATACACTAAAAAGGTAATAGCAGATACCTCTGGGTAATGAAATCATGAGCAGTATTTAATTTCTTCATATTTCCCTGAAAAATAAGACTATATCTATATTTAACATTGAGTTCTCACTATGTGTTGGGCACAGTTCAAAGAGGTTTAATCTTCACAACATACTGTAGGGTAGATTTATTTTTTTGTTTTTTTGGAACCGGGGTCTCACCCTGTCACCTATAATGGAGTGCCGTGGCACAATCACAGCTCACTGCAGTCTCGATCTCCTGGGTTCGGGAGGTCCTCCCACCTCAGCCTTGAGTAGCTGGAACTACAGATATATACCACCATACCCAGTTAATTTTTTTTTATTTCTTGTAGACACAAAGTATTGCTATGTTGCTGTTCTCAAACTCCTGGCCTCAAGTAATCCTCCCACCTCAGCCTCCCGAAGTGCTGAGATTATAGGTGATAACCACTGCAGTCGGTCTCTAGAGTAGATTCTATCTCCACTTTACAGATGGGGAAACAAACAAAGAGATGTTGGAACTCCCTCAAAGTCATACAGGAATAGGGTAGATGAACCAGGATTTGAAAGCAGACTCTTCGCTTCAGAGCTCATAGTCCAGACTTTAAGCTATAATAATCAGTACAAATTACAGAAGAGGACACTGTAAGAGGAAATGCAAAGTAACCTGCATGCAGTAAGTAGCACAACTAGTAACCAGAAGGGCTAAGTTTTGAGCACAGTCTCACAGACTGTTAAGTATTCCCAGCCTCAAGAAATGAGAGGTTGGGGCAGGGGTTCTGAGCTGCAAATTAGATTGAGTTGTAGAAACAAGTTCCTGAGAAAACTGAAACTAGAACCACCCTATTATCCAGCCATCCCACTGCTGGGTATATATCACAAAGAAAGGAAATCAGTATATTGAAAAGCTATCTGCCTACCCATGTTCGTTGCAGCACTATTCACAATAGCCAAGATGTGGAATCAGCCGAATTGTCCATCAGTGGATGAAAAGATAAAGAAAATCTGGGTCAGGTGCAGTGGCTCAAGCCTGCAATCCCAGCACTTTGGGAGGCCCAGGCAAGAGGATTGCCTGAGCCGAGGAGTTCGAGACCAGCTTGAGCAACTTGGTGAGACCTCATCTCAACAATTAAAAAAAAAAACAAACAAAAAACTAACCAGGCATGGTGGCGCACACCTATAGTTCCAGCTACTTGGAAGGCTGAGGTAGAAGAATTGCCTGAGCCAAACAGGTCAAGGCTGCAGTGACTGTGAGAGTGTGCCACTGCATTCCAGTATGAGTGACAAAGTGAGACTCCAACTCAAAAAAGAGAAAAAGAAAAGAAAATGTGGTACATTTACACAGTGGAATATTATCTAGCCATAAGAAAGAATAAGATCCTATCATTTGCAGCACCATGGATGGAACTTGAGGTCATTATGTTAAGTGAAATAAATTAGGCACAGCAAGAAATACTACATGTATTTCTGTGGGAGCTAAAAAAGTGGCTCTCAGGGAGGTAGAGAGCTAGATGGTGGTTACCAGAGGCTGGAAAGGGAGGGGGGATGGGGGATGAAGAGAAATTGGTTAAGAGGTACAAAAACACGATTAAATAAAGGGAATACATTCTACTATTCATTATTATGGTAGGGAAATTTTAGTTAACAATAATTTATATATATTTCAAAATCGTGAGATTTGTAATGTTCTCAACACAAAGAAAAATGTTTGAGGTGATGGATATCTCAACTACCCTGATTTGATCCCTGTACATTGTATACAGGTATCAAAACATCACATTACCCCCAAAATATGTACAATTATGATATGTCAATTTTTTAATATTTTTATTACATTTGGACCTTTAGGAAACATATACCATCAGATATACCAACATTCAACAAAAATCTATTCCAGTTTTTGGGAAGTATACATACCAAAAACTATCTTACTTCTAGTCTCTAAGACTTTACTAAGAGTTTATCAAAAAGGTGGGCTCTGATCTACGCGATCCTGAGCCATGAGGTTTTGAATGTTTTGACTATTGTAAAACAATTTTACATGGATGAACTTAATTCCCAGTTGTTTTTCTTCTAGAATTATCAAATCATTTTGAAGTTATCTAGTCTGCTACAAGAATATTCAATTCCCCGAGCTTTATGATCTATTCTGTCTTTGGAAACCCGGTAAAAAAGTAATTTTTGTTTTCTGTATAAGGATGAATTTACCAGAACATACTCAATATTAATGATAACAAAAAGCGGTAGATAATGTGTATGTACTGTGTTCACATTAGTGACTTTTCACAAGTTAAAAACTACTCTGCTAGAACGACTGGGAGTCCTAAGGGGCACCCCCACCTCCAGACTGGTCATCCAAAAATGACACAGAGACTTGGAGACCAGTAGAGTGAAGCAACTCTTTAATAACACTCTTGCAGGAATGGGCATCTCCCCCCATTAGGGGGTCCCCAGTGTGGGCTGGAAGAACAACACTGCTGTTAAGTTCCCAGGTATCTGTTTCACTACAAATTATAGATGCTTGCTTTTGGGTATTCCCAAACACCAAAGCAGTTTCAGCCAGAGTATTAAGTCCTAAAACACAAGTCTCTCCCCTATTTCCCCATAGGCTGGGTACTTCCAGAGGTTCACACCACTTTCCGGGTGTCACCTATATGTAGTACATTGATTGGGTTACCTGGTTGGTTAATTTGCATATCCTATCAGTTGGTTAACATAGGTATGACAAACTTATTTTATTTACATGTCCTATTTGCCGATTGGCTTACAAGATTTTGTTCTAATTGGTTCCTGTTGAAGTTTAAATGAAAAAGCCCACCAAAGTAAAAGCCCACAAAAAAAGAACAAGAAGCAGGAAGTAACTCAGCAAAAAGCAATTATGTACAGCTTGTGGCTTACTGTGAAAATAAGTTATTCTTTTTCTTACAATTCTAACTACAGAGACTATTTCTGGATCAATAAGATCCAAGGATAAAGAAAGCTAATTGTCCAAGATTACACAGCTGGTAATAGGAAAGCCACAGCCACACTTCAGCGATGGACTCCAGTGCCTGCATTCTTCACCATGTCATAAAATGACCATATACTTTCTCTTCCAACAGAACAGTTTTGAGAGTGAAAGGGGAGCTATTAATAATTATTCCAGTCCAATATCCAGGACCTACAAGGAACTCAAACATACCAAAAGGAAAAATGAACAGACACTTCTCAAAAGAAGATATACAGGGAGCCAATAAATACATGAAAAAGTGCCCAGCCTCACTAATCATCAGAGAAATGCAAATCAAACCACACTGAGATACCACCTAACTCCAGTAAGAATAGCATGATTAATAAAAAAAAAAACAACAGATGCTGGCAAGGATGCAGAGAAAAGGGAATGCTTCTACACTGCTGATGGGAATGCAAACTAGTCCAACCTCTATGGAAAACAATGTGACGATTTCTAAAAGAACTAGAAATTGAGCTTTTATGTGACCCAGCAATCCCCCTACTGGGAATATACCTGGAAGAACACAAATCATTCTACCAAAAAGTCGCCTGCACACACGTGTTTATTGCAGCACCATTCACAATATGGGATACTGCCGGGGGAGGGGGGTACACAACATCAGTAAGGGTACCTGATCTCAAACCAGGTAAAGTGGGGACCAAAGGAAGGTCCAAACTTTACCTGTATGATGTCCACTTGTATACCTAATCCTGAACTGTACCTCACATCTTTAAAATAAAATATGAAAAGAAAAAAATTATTATTCCAGGGCAATAAGGACAAACTGCAACTGTCCCAGGCAAAGTTCTACCACCAGGCCATGTTGCCTCTCTGTAACATTCTCTAGCATGAGGGTCTGCTGGGCCCTTGGCCCCATTAGGGGGTCCCCAGTGTGGGCTGGAGGAACAACACTGCTGTTAAGTTCCCAGATATCTGTTTCACAACAAATTATAGATGCTTGCTTTTTGGTATTACCAAAATATACAATGGGAAACAAAAAGAACCCAGAATTTTTTTTTTAACGTGTGTTTATTCTTACCTGTTTAAACTTCAGTGGCCCTCACAATCCTCTCTGTTTGATGCAATACACCTATCAAGACACTTTTGCCACTGCTAAAACAGTTTTTGGACTCATCCATTTTGATGCCTTTTAGTGCTTCTGTCATCTTTTGTTTTGCCTCTTCCAAACAGGCAAAATATTTCCCTTTGAAGACTTATTTCTTAGGACTTTTTCACCTGAGAAACACAAAAAAAGGTCGCTCTGGGTGAGATCGGTGAATAGGGAGGGTGGGGCACATGAGCCATGCCTTTTTGGTCAAAAACTGCTGAACACTCAGCACAATGTGGGCAGGTGCACCCATAAATCACCCATCATGAAATGGGCAGATGTGTTGAAAGAATCTAAAAAACAAAAATTGACTGAAGTCAAATGCAGCTTCTCACAATAATGTTAACTAGTACACTGATGTCAATGGGTTCCTAGAACACGTACTTGTGGGGGAAGCCTGTACTACTGTGAGCTCACTCTCCAAAAAATAAGTTGTATAACACTACGAAAAAGAGACTGACAGTAGCAGAACACTGCCAGGGGAGGGAGAAGTACATAACATCAATAAGTATGACTGATCCAGGCGAAATGAGATCCAATGGGAGGACCAAAACTTCACCTGTACCTAAATCACTTATGTATGTAATCTTGACTTGTACCTCACAACTTTAAAATTTAACTTGGCCGGGCTCAGTGGCTCAGCCTGTAATTCTAGCACTTTGGGAGGCCGAGATGAGTGGATTGCCTGAGCCCGCGGGTTTGAGACCCGCCCGGGCAACTTGGCGATACCTCATCTCTACAATAAATTAAAAAATTAGCTGGGTGTGGTAGCGCACGCCTGTAGTTCCAGCTATTTGGAAGGCTGAGGCAGAAGGATCGCCGGAGCCCAGCAGGTCGAGGCTGCGGTGGCCGGGAGCGGCCACTGCACTCCAGTCTGGGCGACTGAGTGAGACTCCAACTCAAAAAAAGGAAAAGAAAAGAAAAGAAAATTTAACTGAATATAATTTAAAATAATTATAATTCCCTTTGCGGGGGTGGTCTCCCCTCATGTATCAGTATCTGACTGCCCAAGCAAGCACTGAGAGATGATTTGGGTATCTCAGAGCAGGGAATGATAAGACAAAACCTGGCCCTTAGATTCCATGGTTTGGGGGTTGAAAGTTCCATCTTCAGCCATTGGGATTTATGTTACTCTTGTCAATAAGAATAAAGACAAGACTGGGTCGATTTCACCCCCTTCCCAGCCCCAGCCATAATCCATCATCACATGGCTCCCTGCGCAGCTACTCACACATTACTTAGAGGCGACAGCCAGTGATGGGGAAGTGAAGAGCCAGCTAATCAACAACTCTGAATCACAGCGCTGCCCAGGGAGCTGTACCCTGCAGAGTGAATCTACTGCAGAACAAGCTCTGTACCCATTTATAGATGCATCGTTGAGGGTCACTAGGATGGGGCAACCCAGAAGTGAACGGACTCCACAATCCATTAAACAGCTGCCCTGACATCCACAGCCAGTCAGTTAAGGGGAATTGGAGCCACCATCGGTTCACTGGGAAATACGGGGCTGATGCATAAGTTCATAGCGTTTTTGCTAGCCCATGGACTGGAAACGTCTCACAACGGATGGCTGCTCACAGTATATCATATTTGCCAAATCTCAGGTTGACTGACATGGATCTCTGTGGACTGAAGTTTTCAAATAGTCTTCCTCAAAGCCCCCATGGTCTTCCTGAACATGGAGAATCACTCATGCTCTTTGAAATGAAAAAACCATTTGCTTGCCGTGCTTTCCCTGATGGCATTCTCCTCCTACATAGCACAAATGTTTTGAGCCATTTCTGCTACCTTTACTCCGCTGTTAAATGCAAACAGAAGGATATGTTGAAAGTGTTTGGTTTTTTCCACCTAACACTCCATCTTCTTTGGCCCACAAATAGACTTTCTTCAAATCTGCAAAACGCAAGGCATATTCACAAGCAAAGCATTGTTATTCCAAATGACAAATGACAAACAATAAACAACTCCCAACACTACAGTGTTGCCATGCCAAAAACAAATACTATGAGCTTATGCCTCCACCTAATATCTTGCCAATAGTGGCTTCTTCATCATCCGGAGAGCAGGAGGCTTGAGGGAGGAACAGCCACTTGGGCCTGGTGGCAACTGTCATTCCATGCCAAATCACAGGGTCGTACTTATAGGGAAGAAGAGAAGGTGGCAGTGACAAATGTGGACAAAAGGACTGACTCTACTGTAGTTTTGCTATGTGTGCTGGGGCAGGTCTCTTAAACCCTGTACATCTCAGTTTACTTATCTATAAAATGGGTAAAGTGATTACATTCACCTAATGGGTTTTATGAGGATTAAATGAGATGATACGTGAAAGGTGCTTAACATAGTATCTGGCTCACATTAGGAACTCAATACAAGTTAATAGTGATAAAAATAATTATTAGGCCAGACACAGTGACTCAAACCTGTAACCCCAGCAATTTGAGAAGCCGAGGTGAGGGGATTGCCTGAGCCCATGGGTTTGAGAACAACCTGGGCAACTTGGTGAGACCTCATCTCCATAATAAGTCAAAAAAAAAATTAGCCGGGCATGGTAGTACACGCCTGTGGTTCCAGCTACTTGGAAGGCTGAGGCGGAAGGATCGCCTGAGCCCAGCAGGTCAAGGCTGTGGTGGCCGGGAGCGTCCCACTGCACTCCATTCTGGGAAACAGAGTGAGAATCCAACTCCAAAAAAAAAATTATTATATCAGCAGTGATAAAATAATTACACCATTATATCAATTCATATGTAGTAATGTAATGAATATGTAATATATCAACGATAGAATGATTATTGTTATTGTATATTATTATATTACATGTTTTATGTTTGTTTGTTTGTTTGTTTTTGATATGGAGTCTCACTCTGTCGCCCAGACTGGAGTGGAGTGGCCGCTCCCGGCCACCGCAGCCTCGACCTGCTGGGCTCTGGTGATCCTTCCGCCTCAGCCTTCCAAGTAGCTGAAACTACAGGCGCGTGCTACCACGCCCAGCTAACTTTTTATTTATTGTAGAGATGAGGTCTCGCCAAGTTACCCATATATTACATGTTGCATGAGAGTTACTTGCTAAATATGTTGCCTAAAATCAAAGAGATAGAGTAAAACAAAAGAGAATTTTAGTGAAATACCAAGATTTCCTAATTACCCCAAATTCCTAAGTCAAAGATCCAGGTTAAGAAATCACTCATATAAAACACTTGCAGATTTCAAGATTCTCAGAACTGTTTCCTTCAGTCCCTGATAGACTGACAACATTGCTTTATTCCTTGTCTTATTTCTTTCTCCTCATATTTGGTGATTTTCTCACTAGTCCTCCCCTCTCTCCCAAATCCCAAGCAGTTGTCTACTAGCACGATGAGATTTCACACTGAGTTGTCGCTAAACTGGTACAATTCACGTGGGACTCTTGAAAATCTGGAGCTAGAAAAAAAGGGGGAGGGTCCATGAATCATTGCCCACCCACACAAAATCAATACCGTGGAGATGGCTACATCGAATGGAGGGCTGCTTTCTCTTCTGAGTGGGATGCAACAGTTATTGTTTCAGCTAACATAACTTGTGAGTGACAACTAAGTAAAACTGAACAACCTGTCATCATTCAAGGGCTGGGACTATAATTTACCATATTACTGCCCACAGTTCAATAGTCACCAGTCCTTCTGTATCCATACCCTTCTGCTAGCTCTCCTCTGTCCTACATTCTACAGTTCTCTCATTCTGTTTCTAAATTCCTTTTTTTTTTTTTAATGGTCATGAAGGATGGCCCATGGTAAGCAGCTTTTGCCTCCAATTCTGACCACAACAGACAACTCCTCCAATCTAGGGTTTTCCCCTCCCTTAACTCTTTGCCTTCGAATTGGCCTATTTACAAGGAATGCCTGAGATCCTCAAAGCAAAGTCATAAGCTCCAATCCCAACCAGGGTCAGGTGGACAACTTAAGTGGGAGTGAGCCAGCGGAAGATTCCTAATTTGAGAAACCATATTTAATGCACTTCTTCATAATTCTCTTCCACACAACAAACCCAAACTCTTAGGAGAAGATCTTGACACAAGAGCCTCCAGCCTGTTTTTGCAGTCAGTTTTCTCCATGTTTTTCATTTCATTGTCAGAAAACAACTCCATTAATACTCTTTTCAGGTCTACCAAATAGTTCGTGATTGGTACATTTGGCCTAACCTCTAAATCTCAAAAATCAGTGACTTTGCCAGCCCCTACAATTAGGAGGACTCAGATTTGAATAGCAGTCAGTAAATTTTCCTGCATTATTGATTTTCACTAAGCATGTGGCATTGTGTTTTCTTGAATCCAGTGGAGATACTTGTTTTCTTAGCACTCAATCGATGTTTCTTCTGCATCACTCAAAGTGTAGCAGTGAATCTCTACTGCAAGGGATGAGATACATTTAACATAGACATCCAGAGTCCTCAACAGCCACTTCTGGCTTTTTCAAGTTTAGTCTTCTGACTCTACCTGGAGAAATTCCAAAATAAATTTCCTTATCCCTTAAGATCACCTCTCTCTTTATTCTTTTAAATATACTCTGCCAACGAGAGCGAGCCTTGTTTATGGACTATTTCACTGCCATAAGGGGAAGAACAGGATTTTTCCTTTTATGATTCATTGCATATTAACCCTCTCCAGAAATGGCAAGAAGTCCTTCAAATTAGTAAACCCAGAATAGACACAGAACTCATGTGGAGAAGCCAATCAACCCCAGATGGAGTAGTATGTTGACAAGAGGTATATCCTGGGGTGATACAAGTAGACTAAGAAATGGCAAGGAATTGGAAAATTTAAAAATCTTGGTAACTGCTGGTTGTCTCTTCTACTTACAACATACCCATTACAAGCCCCCAGGATGAGTTGATCCACCTTAAAAATAGCTTTGGGTCCAAAGTTTCAGAAAGTATCCATTCATTCAGCCCTGTCCAATGAACTTTCTGTCATGAATGAATATTCCACACTTGTGCTAGCCAGTATGGTAGCTGCTAGCCACATGACACTAGTGAAGTGTTTAGAATGTAGCTAATGACAATAAGAATTTTAAACTGAGCTTTAAACTTGAAATTTAAACTGAATTATACATTTTATTTTAATTAATTCAGATGTAAATTGTCCTCCGTGGTGAGTGGCTACCT
Organism: Carlito syrichta; assembly: GCF_000164805.1. NCBI lineage: Eukaryota > Metazoa > Chordata > Mammalia > Primates > Tarsiidae > Carlito > Carlito syrichta. The sequence continues at coordinate 41,513 of NW_007253991.1, forward strand.
TTTTTGAACAGTGCACATCTATAATAATGAAGTGCCTATGTATTTAGGAATTCTCCCACCCAAGTCTCTTTTCAATTACAGTAAAATCCTCAAGAGAAATGGACTAAAGGCAGTTGTCAGCAACTACTGGCGTGTTCAAAACTACTAGCAGTTGTTGCCAGTGGAAGACCCACATTGATGCTGCCATTCTAAATTGTTTGCTCTGGGGCATTCCCGTAAGACAGGTAATTGTTGGTGTTTAGTGTGACCAGTAGGTGCAAGCCATTCCTTCTCTAAATAATCCAGTTAAGGATGAGATTTCAGTTTGCTGAGCCTTGCTTGACTTTGTCATCCTGCCAGGACCAAAGGTTACTAGAAAGGATTTCTAAGTTCTCGTGTCCAAAGGCAAGGCAGATTTCTGGAGGAAGCTAGCATCATCTGATGGCGGCATCTGTCTTCCACTGATCAGAAAGCCAGAACTGATTCAGCTGATTCAACTGATTAAGGAGAGTCTCCTTGCTCTTCTCCCCTCCCCCTGTACCTCCCTGAAGAAATTTCCAGTTCGCTCAAAGAATAAACAGGTGATCAAAGGTGCTGGTTAATCTTACTCCTTTCCTCAAAATTGTATGCTGATGATGTTTAGCAAAACCAATATTCTTCACATTTCCATCTAGTAAACAAAGGAAAAAAATGCTTAAACATGTGTTTGGGTCTGGATGCACTAGTCCTAGTTCCCAGTAATCATCTAGCCCCTATAATGGCTGCTGTACCTCCTTACTTTTTTTCTTTATTTCTTTTTTTCTTTATAGCTGTAGGAGTACAAATAGTTTTTGGTTGCATGCTTGCATTGTACAGTGGTGAAGTCTGAGTTTTAAGTGCACCCACCACCCCCACCTGTGCACATTGTACATGATGGGTGGTTTTTTATCCTCTCCACCCCTTCCCCTTCCCTCTGAGTCTCCACTGTCCATCATACCATCCTCTATACCTTTGCAGAGCCTTAGTTTAGCTGCCACTTGTCAGTGAGAACATTAGTTCACTTAGGATTATGTTCTCTAATTCCATCCAAGTTGCTGCAAAAGACATTATTTCATTCTATTTCCAATGCTTTATACTGTTGTTGTTTGATAGTGTTCTTTAAAATCAGCTCATACTTTTTCATCTAACTTTGTTTGCACAAGAGATTTGATACCACCATACTCAGGAAAATATGTAGGTCTGATGTCCTAGTAATATGTTTTCTAATATACTATTAAAAATTTTTAAATAATAAATGTATATATATGTGCCTAACAGCCTCTCACTGACCTCCTTAGTATAGGTCGCTACATTCTGGGCAATGTTGACAATGATCCTGAAATTCAATGATAACTATTTGAGTTGTTCCTTTTTCTCTGTCTCATTTCAATTGTACATAGAAATGTGCATTATGTATAACCTTATATCAATCTAAGGAGAAAATATTGCACCTGTAAAAAGTATAGGGAGATGTATCAATTGTGAAAAACTTATTTGTGCTTAAGAAAAACAAAACCTATAGACAGAGAGCCTGCTTGCTGCTGGTCACCAGATTTTCCATCTGACCCTTCATGACTCTATTTCCTTGCTCAGCACAATTCTGTCCTCTGAGTCTTTTCTTCCACTAGAAGCTGGACCTTCTCATGCTGCTTAGGCTCCATGAAAGAATCTGCTTCAGTCAGGATGCCTCGTTCTGGACACACGATGCCCTTCACATCCGGACCGCTCTGACCTCCACGATGCTAATCGCCTGTCTGTGCAGCCGCCCCTCACAAGTCATCATCTCGGATGGCCTCCTTGCCTAATTTTACTACTCTTTCAGAAGCAATTAATTGAGATTAGCCTATAAACCCTCCATATAAAAGGGGCAATTATTGATTACTGACACTTCCACAGCTCCACCCCTCTGTAAGGGGAGGTCTCCAGGGCCCCTTAATCACCTGCCATGTCTCCCTGCCAAATGCAGTCTGGGTTTGGGTGCTAGTCTGCAGGGCCCTCCCACCATGGTCTGACTGAGGCTGTGATGAGCAGACAGTGAAAAGTCAACTCAGAGTGAGAGGAGACCCGCTTGGCCTCCAGTGTCACCAAATGTGCCCAGTGCCCTGCAAGAATCTAGCAGCCCCTGACTTACAGGATTCGTTCATTTGTTCAGTAAATATATTCTAGTTTGAGAGAGTGATAACATGCTAGTGGTCAAATTAATAAACAAGACATTAAACTTTGATCAGGGCTGCAAAGATGGTAGACAGAGTCTGCAAGGGTATAACCATGATTTGAAAGGGGCCCTGTCGAGTTCGAGTTATGCAGCCCTAAACTGTAGAAATATATGTGGTGGCCGTGTCTAATAGGATGGCCAAGGGAGGCCTCTCTAGGGAGGGGACATTTGAGCTGATGCCCAAAAGATACAAGGGGGTGCAACTCTAGGAGGAGGAGAGGAGCAGCCCAGCCAGAGAGGATAAGAGCCGAGACCAAGGATGGGGCAGGGCTTGGCCTACTGGAGGACCAGAAAGGATGCCGGTGTGCTGACATGCAGGTATGATGGGGGATAGTAGAGTGAGTTTACAGGGTTAGGGAGAGTAGATATGTTACCGGGCTAGCAGAGTGAGAATGTAGAGTTGGGGGAGGGTAGGTTTAGCGAACTTTGGAGGTATAGGACTTGATCCAAAGCACATTGGGAAGTAAATGAAGTTGTTTTAAACAGCAAAATACTATGATATAGTCTAATTCATATTTTTAACACATTCGCAACTGGCAAATTTTTCACTTTCCTAATACTGAGAGTGGGTGAAAATTTAAAAAATCTGAAGCTGGTTCCGCAAACGTCTCTCGTCAAGCACAAGTGAAATGGTCTTTTCTAAATTGTCACTTTTTTCACAATACAGTTGAAAGTTGCAGACATATCCAGTATTTGTCTCAGACACTACTCTGACTAGCATTCCATACTTTGTATTTTTATTCAGATTATAAACCTGAAAAGATAGTCTTCCACAATGAGGTAAATTCACACCAGCCATCGGAGGCAACCAGGAACAAAATTTGGAATGACATAAATTCACATCAGTGGTCACGAATGAGTAAGATAACATCCACTGCTGAGCGGAGAATGTTATAGGGCACAAAACTGAAACCTGGGAAACGTGATTTAGACCATACCAGTGACTCTCACCTCTGGCTGCACATTAGACCCACCCATGGAGCAGAGCATTTAAAAAATATTGATGCCCTGGCCCCACCCACACAGACCAACTCAGTTGATGTGGGGTGTGGCTCAGGGACCACTATTTTTTAAAGTTCTCTGGGTAATTCTAAGTTGCAGTTAAGGATAAGAACACTGGCCTAGAGGTCATACTATGATATCTTATAGAAAGAGTCCACACCACAGTTCTTCAAGTGGGCTCCCTGAACCAGCAGTATCAGCTTCCCCTGGGAGCTTATTAGAAGTGCAAAATCGTATGCCCCATCCAGACCTACTTAAGCAGAAACTCTGAGGTTGAGCCTCAATGATCTGTTTCAAAAGCTTTTCTAGTGATTCTGGTGCTGTGAATATTTGAGACCCTTTGGTCTAGAAGATGCCATTCTAGAAATATGAAAATATAACCGGGTGCTGGGGCTCACAGATGTGAGCCCCAGCACTTTGGGAGGCCGAGGTGAGAGAATTGCCTGAGCCCACAGGTTCAAGATCAGCCTGGGAAACTCGACGAGCCCTCGTATCTACAATAAATTAAGAAATTAGCCAGGCAAGGTGGCACATGCCTGTAGTTCTGGCTACTTGAAGTCTGAGGCGGAAGGAACGCCTGAGCCCCATAGGTCAAGGCTGCAGTGGCTGTGAGTGTGCCACCGCACTCTAGCCTGGGCAACAGTGAGACTCCAACTCAAAAAAAAAAAAAGACATATGAAAATACTCTAGGGCCAGAATGCCTAGTTTTTGAAAGAATAAACAATTCTGCCAATAGGAAATGATACTCTTGCAAACGATCACATAATTAAATAATGACAAAGCTCTTCTTCATTTGCAAAGATAAGGTATCAGCATTCCATCACCAGGACATATGTTCAGGATAGCTTTTTCTTTTCTTTTTTTTTTTTTTGAATTGGAGTCTCCCTGTTGCCCAGGCTGCAGTAGCACCCTCACAACTACCACAGCCTCGACCGCCTGGACTCAGGTGATTCTTCCACTTCAGCTTTCCAAGTAGTTGTAACTACAGGCATATGCCATCACGCCCAGCCAATTTTTCTTGATTTTATTGTAGAGATGAGGTCTCACCAAGTTGCCCAGGCTGGTCTCGAACTCCTCGGCCACCCAAAGTGCTGGGATTATAGGCCTGAGCCACCATGCCTAGCCTTAGCGTTTTCAATGGTGGTAATGAATTCACATTGAATCAGTGATATTCGCCACAGTGATTTCAAGTCCCAGATCTATAAGACGGCTGGATAATAATCACACAGCACAATGATAGTACATACTACGGTATTCACATTTTACAGCTAAGAAAGCTGAGGATCAGATAGTTTAAGTAACGTATTGAAGGTCACTCAGTCAGAAGCTGATTCTGTGGCTACCTCAAGCCTTCCATCCCACATTTCCTCTACATCTGTATGATGCCGAGACCACAGCTTCAGATCAGATTTATCAGCAAATAAACAAAAGAAGTATTTGAAATTGCCACTTACAAATGCTTAAGAGTAAACTGGAATCCAAAGTTTGGCTTCCAGCCAATCTGGTGGGTTATCTTCCACCCCATCCACAAGCAGACACCTAACTGTGTGAGCCGAAAGAGACCTGCAGGCGTCTGGAGATGGAAATAGGAAGACAGGAAGTAGCAACACTCTGCTCAACCCAGGACAAGGTCAAGTTCTAATCTGTGTCTCATAGAGCAATGGTGCTCAGTCCCCAAAGAACACTGGAGTCACCTGGGATCTTATAAACCACAACGCCAGGGTTCACTCCAAGGGATCCTAATTTCAATGGTCTGAGGTGCAATCTAGACCTCAGTATTTATGGAAAGCTGACTGTGGGACTCCACTGTGCCAATCACAGCCGTGGAGAGGGGTTTGCCAGGAAGACATGAAGGAGCTGTTTTGGGAAGCACTTCATGAAGTTTTGGGTACCCCCAAGGCTACTTTTTAGAGAGAATTGGAAAGGGAACCTTTTGGCCCTCAGCCCGCCATAGCCTCGAGACTCTGTGGACTTCACCAGGTAGCAGGGGGGCATAGAAGAGTGGCTTTAGTGCTCAGAAAGGCATCACAGAATGATAGCAATGCCTATCTGGCTGAACTAGGTTTTTCCTGGGGATATACTTCCAGGCAGTATAAAGGCAGTAGGACACCATGAAAGGACGCTGGAGCAGAGGAGACATGTCTTGAGCACTCAAAAAATAGCTCCTGGGGCCTCCAGAATTAACTTCTGTGGCTTGCATGGGAAGGAGTCCACAGGTGAGGGTCATTAACACTTGGTTAGCAATGTTGTTCTGTTGTGCAAATACATCCAATGCAATGGAGTCTGTTTCTACAAGTCCCCGTCCAGTTGCCAGACTTGCTTTATCCTTCAACATCCCCTCATATCCACTTCTAATTGTGTGACAAGAGGAACACAAAACTCCCCCTGACTACAAAGTAATCAGTCCCCTAGTACATGGCTGTAGGGGTGGGTGGAGGAGAACCAGACATCTTGGTGAGAGCTGCTTCAACACAGAAATAGCGACAGAAACCCTTCTGAAAGTTACAGCTCATAACAAGGCATCCCCCCCTTGGAAACCTGTTTTTCTTAATTGCAGGGGGAGTCCGTCAGGAGAGGTGCTCCTGGTGCTAAATGTCTTGACTGAGGCTCGAAGAACAACCACCCCCGTTGAAGAATTAGCTGAAAGCCTGGGTCTCCAGATGCAATCAAAGGTGCTAATGGGAAACCTTTGGCTCGTGCCCTAGAATCAGGTAATAGATGCTGCCTTTCTTGTCGCTGCTTACAGGAAAGGAGGCCCAGGGCAGCCTTTCTACATGTAATTACGCTCTCATTCCAACCTTGCTACTAAGGGAACATGAACCTTACAGCAGCACTCACCACCGGTTTTCATTTTACTGCACAAACCTACTTGTATTCCTCCAGGAAGATGAAAGATTTCAGGTTCCGAGGCTGTCAGACATTTCCACTTACGAATTTAGTGAGACTCCTAAATCATGACTGAGGCACAGCTTCTGCTATCTTTTCAGGTTTTCTAATATTTCCCCTGCTCTCTGGGTATCTTGGCACAATCACGCTAATAGGAACAATTTAATGGAGTCCTGGGGAGGCAAAGGTTGGGAGGATTAAATTTCAACACTCTGCTCCTTATCATGGAGAAACACCCTTACTTAATAGATTTCCTGGATTCCAGACTTGTTAGCTTCTCTCTTAGCAGAGCCAGCTGCAACTGAACAGGAGTGAAGAATTAGAAATTTGGTTACTATGCTTTCTTGAATCTCAGTTCCAACAAGAAGAAAAAAAATGGGCTTGAGGCCAGGTTAAATGTTAATCAAATTAGGAGTGTCCATCAACATGCAGAAACCAAAGAATTATTTTTCTCTCTACTCAGAATGTCTAGTCTTAATCAAAGCACAGCCCTCTTCCACCTATCCTATGTATATCTTACCCTCCACCAAGTAACCCCAGCTAGAACCTAAGGTCTTCCTAAACTCTTCCATCTTGCTCAATACCCCAATAAGCAAATTTCCTTAAAGCTCTCTCTGAAGTTTCTCTGGAACACACCCTGTTCTCTACACTAAGCACTCTTGTCCTGATTTAGGCCTCATCATCTCCTGCCTGTATTCATTTGTTCAACAAATATTTAAGGAGCTGCTACTATGTGCCAGAGGTAGGTCTGGGATCACAGGGTTCCCATGTTCTCATGGGAAAGACACATTCAACAAATAAGTATGCAAATAGTTTTGTTGTATTTTTTCTGAGTTAGAGTCTCACTCTGTCATCCAGGCTGGAGTATAGTAGTACACTCACGGCTACCCCAGCGTTGACCTCCTGGGCTCCAACGATCCTTCCGCCTCAGCCATCGAAGTAGCCGGAACTACAGGGACAGGCTACCATGCCCGGCTAAGTTTTTGATTTATTGTAGAGACAAGGTCTCACCATGTTGCCCAGCCTGATCTCGAACCTGTGGACTCAGGCAATCCTTTTGCCTCGGCCTCCCAAAGTGCCAGATTACAGGCTTGAGCCACTTCTCCCGGCTGCAAATAATTGTTTAATAACAAATGTCACAAGTGCTACCAAAAAAACGCAATTTAAATTAGTGGGTGTAACTTGCCTCAGAGGTTCAACTGTTGCAATATGAAATATTATTACCTGCTTAGAACATATAAGAGCTCAGCTTTGGTATGGCTAAGGAGACTCCTACAGAACCCAGGGTCTGGTGCATAACAGCTATAAACTCTGAATAAAACACAAAAGAAAAAAGAACAATGAACTGAAAGTACTAGAGAGTGAACAAAGACAGACATCTGGAGAGTAGTCTAACTTGGAAGAAAAGAAAGGCATTGATGAGTTACCTGTCTCTATGGCTTTAAGCCTTAAGGCAAACTGAAGTCAGCTCCACATAGTCAAAACTCTGAAAGAGGAATCATAACCTTACTGACCTGAGAAACAGGAAGACAGAGTTTGGGGCAACCATAGCCACAAGTAAAGAGATAATTTTTGAGAGGAGAAAGCCAAAAGAGAGATTCTGTGTGTAAACTCTGCCTAAGTGTCTGGCTAACCTGTGCATTAAGTAGGTAGAAGGCAGACTTCAAAACAGCCGAGGTAAAGATAAAAAGCTGAACGGAGGTTCAACTGTTGGAATATAAAATATTATTACCAGCCGGGCTCGGTGGCTCAGCCTGTAATCCCACGCCTTTAGGAAGGCTGAGGTGAGTGGATTGCCTGAGCCCGCGGGTTCGAGACCAGCCTGGACAGCGAGACCTCATCTCTACAATAAAACAAAAAATCAGACAGGTGTGGTAGCGCATGCCTGTAATTCCGGCTACTTGGAAGGCTGAGGCGGAAGGATCGCCGGAGCCCAGCAGGTCGAGGCTGCGGTGGCCAGGAGCGGCCACTGCACTCCAGTCTAGGCGACAGAGTGAGACTCTAACTCAAAAAAATAATAATAATAATAAAATAAAATATTATTACCTGCTTAGAACATATAAAAGCTCAGCTTTTGAGAGGAAAAAGAACTCAAAAAACAGAGTTTACAGTTTGAGTCCAGCCTAGTTAGTTGCTTGATAAAACAAAAACACCAGTGTTCCTCAGAGGAATATAATAGCATCTATTGTCTTCACAATATTCAGGATATAATCTCACATTATTTATTATGCAAAGAACCAGAAAGTGTGATCCAGTCTCAAGAGTAGAAACAATAAATGGAGACCAATCCTAAGATTACCTAGATGTTGGAACTGATGAAGAATCTTAAGCAGCTATACTAATGTACTATTGTCAATAAAGTGAAGAAAATGTTGCTTATAATGAATGAGAAGAAAAATGAAACTTTTTAAAAAAGGAACCAATTGGAAATTCCCAAACTGAAAATTACAATATCTAAAATTTAAAATTCGGTAGAGGGACTTAACAGAGAATAGAGATGACAGAGGAAAGACTTGGTACAATTGAGTATAGTTTTAAAATTATCAAATCTAAGCCGGGCTCGGTGGCTTAGCCTGTAATCCCGCGCCTTTGGGAGGCTGAGGTGAGTGGATTGCCTGAGCCAGCGGGTTCGAGACCCGCCTGGGCAGCAAGACCTCATTTCTACAATAAAAAAAAATCAGCCAGGCATGGTAGCGCATGCCTGTAATTCCGGCTACTCGAAAGGCTGAGGTGGAAGGATCGCCAGAGCCCAGCAGGTCGAGGCTGCGGTGGCTGGGAGCAGCCACTGCACTCCAGTCTGGGCGACAGAGTGAGACTCCAACTCAAAAAAAAAAAAAAAATTATCAAATCTAAAGAAAAATACACAGAGCCTCAGACTGGGATAATAACATATGATCTAGCTTTTGTGTAATTATAGTCCTAGAAGGAAATGATGGAGAAAGAGGAAAAGAGGGAGGGAGAAGGAAAGGGAGAGAGAGAGAAATATGGGAAAGAATAGAAAAATAGTTGAATATATACAATTGAAATTTCCCTGATTTAGTTAGAATCATGCATTTACATCTTTACAAAACTCAGCAAACCTCAAACAGTATAATACAAATAAAATCATGCTTAGCACATGATAGCCAAACTGCTGAGAATCAAAAACAGAGAAAATCTTGAAAGCAGCCAGAGAAAAATGGCACATTATGTACCAAAGTGCCACAATTTAAATTATTGCAGACTTCTCCTCAGAAACTATGGAGATCAGAAGACAGAACATCTGTAAAGTCGTAAAAAAAAAAAAAAAAAGAAAGAAAGAAAGAAAAAGGAAAAAAACTGTCAAAAGAGAATTCTATATCCAACTAAAATATCCTTCAAGAATGAAGATAAGTGCTCACTTTAGCAGCACATATACTTTAAAAAAAAAAGAATAAAAATGTTTTCAGATAAAAGTAAACTAAGAGAATTGGTCACCATCAAATCTGAACTCCAAGAAATGCTAAAGGAAGAATTTCAGTCTAAGAAATAATTTTTTTCAGAACCAAAACAATTTTTTATTCCTAAAATTATGATGACCCAAATACTGTCTAAAGATTACATGAAAAGAGGTATGAGGTGTTAATATTTATCAAAATGGGATATTATTAAGTGATTAACAGCACTCTAAATAGAAGTCATCAAACTAGAGTGAAAGGCTAAGTAAGGTATAGTGACCTGTGTATTCTTTAGAGAGTAAAATGGTACTTATGAACAATTTTTAGTAACTTGGAAAAAATGACTGTGTTGCAAGCTAACTAAAAGTATATTAGGGGAAGACCCCTCCCAAAAAAAACATAGTTCTCTTTTGTGGGGTAGGCCCCTCTTAGTACACTCAGAATTTGTTCCTCCATGCCAAACAGTCAACCAAAGTTATTATCTGGAAGTTTTGAGAAGGTTGTGTCATAATTAGCGAAAGAAACATCCCAAGTTGTGGCGAACAGGTGACTGGTTCCTTCACCATGACAACACATCGTCCCACACAGTGCTGAGTGCTAAGCAGTTTTTGGCCAAAAATGGCATGGCTCCCATGTCCCACCCTCACTATTTACCCCATCTCACCTCGAGCGTTTTTTGTGTTTCCCTGGATGAAAAAAGTCCTTAAAGGGAAACGTTTTGCTGATGTGGAAAGGATGAAACAAAAAACGGCAGAAGCACTAAAAGGCATCAAAATTGACAAATTCAAAAACTGTTTTGAGCAATGGAAAAAGTGTCCCGACAGGTGTACTGCATCAAACGGAGAGTACTTGGAAGATGACTGAAGTATACACATGGAAGAATAAGTATGAAATTCTTTATAAATTAATTCTGGGTTTTTTGGTCCCCCCTCATATCTATAAAGCCCCAAAATATTCATCTCTTTGACCTAATTATTCTTCTTCCAAGAATCTATCTTAAGGGAATAGAAAATCACATCAGGAATAATGTATGAAGATGTTCATCACTGTGTTTTTTCTGGCAAATATCAAAAGTTGGATGTAACTTGTTTCAATAATAGGTTTGTTAAAAACATCATAATTCATTTTTATAATTCACCGTTCTATGTGCAATAAAAACTATAGTTTTAAAGATTAATGTTGGCCGGGCTCGGTGGCTCAGCCTGTAATCTCCTGCCCTGGGAGGCCGAGGTGAGTGGATTGCCTGAGCCCGCGGGTTCAAGACCCGCCTGGGCAACTTGGCGAGACCTCATCTCTACAATAAATAAAAAATTAGCCGGGAGTGGTAGCTTGCGCCTGTAGTTCCAGCTACTTGGAAGGCTGAGGTGGAAGGATCGCCGGAGCCCAGCAGGTCGAGGCTGCGGTGGCCGGGAGCAGCCACTGCACTCCAGTCTGGGCAACAGAGTGAGACTCCAACTCAAAAAAAAAAAAAAAAAAGACAAAAAAATAAAAATAAAGATTAATGTCAAAAGTCATTCTTATTGCAAAAAGGATAGAAACCTTATATTTATGTTTACACGTCCATGAAAATACTGTAAAGCCTATAGCAAACATTAGCATTTATCTCTGGATGGTTTATAATTGGAAACTTAATTTTTCATTATCCTATTTTCTAAATTATTTTGATTAAAATATTGGATAAATTTGAATATACGGTATAATCTTAATTATATTTTGATGTGCATGGAAAAAGATGGCTTTAACAAAATTTTCTACTATGGGATTATATATTGGTATAGTCTTTTTTCAGTGCAACTTGGTAGTTTCATATTCAAATTATGACCATGATGCTCCCCTGCTTCTTGAAGAGATGAAGAATCTATACAATTTGATGGTTAAGGAAAGATCCTGGAGCCGAAGTGCCCAGGTTGTAATCCCAGCTCTGACTAGGTACGCTCTCTGTACCTCACCTCCAGAATGAAGTTTGTAATAAATCCTATCTCCTCGCTTTGTTATGAGGATCAAGTGAATTAATTTTTGTAAAACGCTTAGAGCAGTTCAGGCATTTGGTGTTATTCAATAGTGTTTGTTAAATAAAAACTAAGTAGAAAATTATCCTAAGGAAATAATCAGATTAAAATGTTCACTGTAACATTTTTTTTTATTTGTTTGTTTGTTTGTGTTTTGTTTTGGTTTGGTTTTTTTGAATTGGAGTCTCACTGTTGCCCAGGCAGGAGTGCAGTGGCACATTCCTGGCCACCACAGCCTTGACCTGCTGGGCTCAGGCAATCCTTCCTCCTCAGCCTTCCAAGCAGCTGAAACCACAGGCACACACCACCATGCTCAGCTAATTTTTTTGATTTATTATAGAGATGGGGCTCACTAAGTTGCCCAGGCTGGTCTTGAACCCCTGGGCTCAGGCAATCCTTTCGCCTCGGCCTCCCAAAGTTCTGGGATTACAGGCGTGAGCCACCATGCCCAGTCATAACATTGTTCATATATATATACATATATATGAGTTGGAGTCTCACTCTGTTGCCCAGGCAGGAGTGCAGTGTCATACTCATGGCCACCGCAGCCTCTACCCGTTGGACTCTGGCGATCCTTCCGCCTCAGCCTTCTAAGTAGCTGGAACCATAGGCATGCGATACCTCACCCAACTAACTTTTGATTTATTGTAGAGACAAGGTCTCACCAGGTTGCCTGGATAGGTCTCGAACCTGTGGGCTCAGGCAATCCACTCGCCTCGGCCTCCCAAAGTGCTGGGGTTACAGGCTGGGCCACCGAGCCCGGCCTATAATTCTTTATTCTGATAGCAGGGACATGGATATGATGGTGGTGATGGTACATCTGTATATGATGATAAATGTCTTCCACATGTTACTAAGTAAAAAAAAATCAAATTGCAAGCAGCAGAGGCAGCCAGGCACAGTGGCTCACACCTGCAGTCCCAGCACTTTGGGAGGACAAGGTGAGAGGTCTACTTGAGCCCAGGAGTTTGAGACCAGCCTAGGAAACATAGTAAAACCCCGTCTCTACAAAAACATTTTTAAAATTAGCCAGGCATGGTAGTGTGTGCCTGTAGTCCCAGCTTCTTGAGAGGCTGGGGCAGAAGGATCACCTGAACCCAGGAGGTTAAGGCTGTAGTGAGCTGTGATTGTGCCACTGCACTCTAGCCTGGGCAACAGAGTGACACCCTGATGAAAGAAAGGAAGGAAGGGAGAATGGAAGGAGAGGAGGAGAGAGGGAGGGAGGGAGGGAAGAAGACAACAGAAGTGCTGCCTATGTCCGAGCAGTTTGAACCTTGCACTAAACCAAAGGGGACAAATGGGAGCTGTGTATACCAGGAAGGGGGTACTCTTTGATAATTTTCACAAAAACGCAAAGCAATGACAGCTGGCTCCACAGAACAACTAAGTAGAATCCCATTCATGTAAACTTGAATAAACAGTCATATAGGTGTTTTTAAATGCACATCTATGTTAACATGAATAGTGGGCCGGCGGTACCATTATTCTCCTTTCTGAACCTTTCCATGCATTCCCTCTCTTCCTGTGTCCCCCAACTCCCCCTGCCCAAGCATGCTTTTTTTGAATAAAAGCAACAAAGTTTGGCTTTGTAAAACAGGCCAGGCTATTGCTCAGAAAGATATTCATGATAGAGTAGTAGATGGGCAACATCCCATTTACATATATGCATGCATGCAATAGTCTTTGCAGAGAAGAAACCAGAACATTTATGTGCAGAAATGAACAGCTGCTATCTCTGAACCCAAGCATGACATGCTATTTTCACAGCTTTCTGTATTGAGAATTCTTAAAAAGTATTTTAGATTTTGACACACATGAAAAGCAAATATATTGTGTTGTTCTTTGGTGGTAATATTCTAGAAAATTCTTATTTTCTTTTTTGTATTTTTTATAATAGATACATGTTACTTTATACTCAGACAGTATGCATTTAAACTATATAGGGTTCATCTACTTGCTTGGTTATAGTATATAATAACTAGATTGATAAAGACGTTCCGTTTATTAAAACGCTTTCCAGGTGAAAAGGGAAGTTGTGTACATTGTCACCTTCTCCCTTCCCCAAACCAATGAAAGCATGTGAGATGTTTGTTTCCAGCAGACAACTCTATTTTATCAGTTAGCAAGATACGTGCTAACTGGCAGATTCACTGCAATAATCTTCCGCCAGTGTAGAAAGTTTAGGAAACCTGATTTCCAAGTTGCAGTTATACCATGTTCCCAGTTTCCCTTAGGAGTGCTCAGGGTAGCAACTGTCTTATTTACAGATTATTTTTATTCTTTATATCCCCAGCTGTGCCGTGCTCAAACATTTTCTGAGTTAGAGCAGAGCCGTGAATACCCATGTACATACACACACACACACACACACACACACACACACACACACACACACAAACACACAGACCAGAGTGGAGAAATACAAACCAGATATTAAACACGGACCAGGGACCAGACAGGCTGAACAACTAGGACATGTGCACCGGCCCACAATCTCCAACATGTTAAAATAATTTAATTGGGTATTTCATGGCACATTTCGCATTATTATGGCTCCCTTTGGATGCAACAAATGATTTGCTTCAGTAATATAGAGTCCCAAGTAGTGGCATTATGTGATTAAGTAAGTAAGAACATCAACCATTATATTCAGTTCAGTCAGGCTTACATCCATCTTATTTTTTATAATTTAAATTTTTCTGCAGGTATATATTCATCAGAGACCATTTTTAAGTAATATGTTTATGAGAGTTTCTCTTCTTACTTTCCATCCAATTACTACTGCATTTAGAGTTTCAAAAGTGCAATTTGATTCTCCTTTGTTAAGTGGATTGATTGTTAGGTTATAAAGCACAAGAACACCATCCTCGATTTCCATATTTATAGCAGCTCTCAAAAATATCAAAAGGCTTGTTTTGTGGGCCTCATAACAATTCTAGTTTATTAGACTTGAACACTTGATTAAAACTTGCATAGTCATTAAGCAGTGGTCTTAATCAGCCTCTCTGCCTATTAACTTCATCAGTGTATAGTATGTTAAGGGGAAACATGGTGAAAAGTTGAGAAACAGCTTGAAAATTCTAGAGCAATGGCTCAAACTTGCTGAGCCATTGACACCCTTAAGAATATAACGAAAGTTGTAGGCCATCTTCCCAAGGCAATGCATATATATAACAAATTTTTTCATGTTATTTTAAGGGGTTCACATACATATGTCCTTCCTAGTAGTTGACAGAACTCAACTTCAGAATCCCTTCTCTAGAGCAGTGGTTCTCAACTAGAATTTTGCCATCCATGGAAACTTGGCAATGTCTGGACACATTATCAATTGTCACAACTGGATGGGGACAGAGATACCACTAGGCATCTAGAAGGTAGAGGTCAGGAATGCTGCTAGACACCCTACAAAGGACAACACATTTTCTTACAGTGAAGAATTATCTGTCCCCAAATATCAATTGAACCCACATTGAGAAATTATGCTCTAGAGAGTGTGCCAAAAATTCTTATAGAGTATCAAGACATACCCTAGCCCCACTTCATAAGAGAAATATACCTAATTTAGAAATTATGGAAAAATTCATACATTTTCACCTTGATTCATTTATCCAACCAATTATGCAACAAACTTTTTCTAAACATATATTCTATGCCAAGTACCATTACAAACCCCAGAAATACTGGAGTGAACAAAACAGTCCCTGCCTTCTGTGGAAGTTATTCATCAGAAATAAAGTCAATCAAGTAATAGCCAATTAAAAAAGTATACTATATTAGGAATGAGTCCAGCCCCATGTAACACTTTAATAATATAGGGATTTGATTTAGCCAGATACATGTTCACGTAAGGAGAAATCTAAGGGTAGGAAGTCACTTAAGACAGCTCCCTGTTGCTAAGACCACAAACACCTTCCACTTTCCTGTCCTCATTTCTGATCTCACAAGATGTCTGCTTCTCCTTAAGGCTCAAATCTGAATTCCCAATGGGCAGAGGAGGCAGAGTGAAGGATGAAACCAAAATTACGTATAGACCAGTTAAGCCTGCTTTCTTTTAAATGGAAACAATGACTTTATGAAAATCCCACCCAATAGACTCCCTTTACATCTCATTGGCTATAACTAGGTCACATGACCATACACGGCAGCAAGGGAGTGTGGGAAGTAAGTCTCTTCAACTGACCACACTGGTACTCTGAGAAAAATCAGGTTTTGCTAATAAGGAAGAAAGGAAGAATGGGTTTTGGGAAGGTGATTAACAACGTCTGCTGTAAGTGAGGTAAGTGTAAGACAACAGAATGTACAAAATACTAAGGGAGCACTTAAGGTCATGCAAAATACCCTTGAACAATTAGGGAAGACTTGAAAAATGAAGAAGAGTTACCGTGTGTGTGTGCACGCGCGCGCACGCACACATGTGTATACACATGCAAGTGTGTGTGTGTATTTAAGAGCAGAGCAGTGGAATGGGAGTGGGGTCAGCACCAAAGTGATCCAAGCAGGGAGAATCACAGGCACAAAGCTGGAATGGGAGGAACAGGGAGTAGGAAAGATGAGGCAGGACAGACAGGTAGAGCAATGCAGTTCCCATTGTTGACTTTGGATTTTATCCTGAGGGTAACGGGGAGACTTTAACAGGTTTAGAGCAGGGAAGCAACACTCTCATAACATAAGTATATTACTCCCACCCTCAGTCATTCAGCAGGGGTGGGAGTTGGAAAACTTTGTCAGACATAAGGACACTACCTGAATCTGTGCTATGTGGAGGTGTTATAGAAAACCCCACAGGGCTAAGTTCCTGAATCGAGCAATGACTTCTATTTTCTTCAGTCCTCAAAGCTGTGACATCCTGGGACTAGAGTTTTGTTTCCCAGAAACCCATCGTACAATTGTTGGTTATTCATCCCGTAAGCAAGGTTTGTTCATCATAAGATCACAAGACTCCCACCTGTACTCAAGTGTCTGCTACTTTTAACAGCATTTCCTCGAGCATTTCCCTCCGAGCGCATCAGCCACTCTCAACTAAATCTAAGTGTTATATCTATCATACATCTAACTGCAGGCTCTCCCATTGACTCTCTGGAGTGGGCCTGCATTATCACTTATGTGCCTTTGGTACCATTATAAGTCATGACTCATCTCAACAAAACACAATGGTAGAAGGAGAAACAGTGGATGAATAAACAACATAGGTTGCTGAACACACGTAACTCAAGATAACATGGGGGAAGATTCACAGACTGAAAGCTTTTACCATATGATACACACAGTGACACTCATCAACAAATCATACACCACTGACTGCCAAACACTATTGGATGACAGCACATGATATAGCATGCAGATTACAAGGAAGAATGCATTTCTTTTCTAACCATGTACATGAAGGAAAGTTACATATTAATATATCTTGAAAATATGTCCAAAAAGGAGCATTATTAAAAATTATGAGCTAGTTGGCATTTAACAGGGCATATCCTTAAAGGAAGGTCCTTATTCATTAGAAGATTTTTGAACCAAAGACATCCCACAAAGATAGTTAGTTGGGAAAGCAATAGCTTCATGATATGGTTCTGGGTGTGTATAAACTATAGGTCCAAAGTGAAATCATGTATTACAAATACTCATTTTAAACAGCTTCTCTCATATCTGCCCTAAAGTAGAAGATCATTGTTCAAACATCTATCTGAATCAATGAAACTTTTAAAATGATAATTCAATATGTTATGATTTGATTTTTTTTTTTTTTTTTGAGTTGGAGTCTCACTCTGTCGCCCAGACTGGAGTGCAGTGGCCGCTCCCGGCCACCGCAGCCTCGACCTGCTGTGCTCCAGTGATCCTTCCGCCTCAGCCTTCCGAGTAGCCGGAACTACAGGCACGCGCTACCACGCCCGGCTGATTTTTGATTTATTGTAGAGACGATGTCTCGCCAAGTTGCCCAGGCAGGTCTCGAACCCGCGGGCTCAGGCAATCCACTCACCTCAGCCTCCCAAAGGCACGGGATTACAGGCTGAGCCACTGAACCTGGCTTGATTTGATATTTTCTAAAACCACTTTATTGAGGTATAATTTACTTACATAAAAACTTATCCATTTCCTTCACAAGTTCTTTCATTTTCTTTTGCACTAAATCCCCTTTCTTCTCCAGCTCTAGGTAACCACGGTTCTGCTTTCTATCTCTATTAAATTTGTCACTTCTAAATACTTGTAAATGGAATCATACAACATGTGGTCTTTTGCATCTGGTTTCTTTCACTTAGCATAATGTGTTTGAGAAGTATTCAGGTTGTTGTATGTATCACTTCCTTTTAATTTCTAAATAGTATTTCATTGCATGGATATACCACATTTTGTCTATCCATTCACCAGTTGATGGACATTTGGATTTTTCCTGTTTAAGTCTGTTATGAATAATGCTGTTATTGTACAAGATTTTGTGTGGATATATGTTTTTCATTTCTTTGAGTATATTCCTGAGAGTAGAATTGCTGGGTGATATAGTAAATTATTTCTAACTTTAAAAACAAAAAAGTTGCCAAACCACATTCCTAAGGGGATGTCCCGTTTTATATTCCCATCAGCAATGTATGATAGACAAGTTTTCCCATGTATTGCTAACATTTCATATTGTCTGTCTTTTTCATTATAGCCATTCTAAGGATGTGTTTTCATTTGAATTTTAGTAATGATTGAAATGCTGAACATCTTTTGGTATGCTTATTATACATTTATATATTTTCTCTGGTGAAGTGTCTATTCAAATCTTTTGTTCATTTTTTAAAAGTGTTTGTCTTATTATTGCTTTGTAAGAGTTCTTTCTATTTTTTGAATGCAATTCCATCAGATATATGATTTGTGAAAATTTTCTGTCTGTGGACTGTCATGTCATCTTCTAATGGTATCCTCTGAAGCACAAAAGATTTTTATTTTGATTAAACTCAACATAGGGAGTTTTTCTTTTATGAATCATGTTCTTTGTGTTGTATGTAAGAGATTGTCCTGCTTTAAAAAAAAAAAAAAAAAAAACTAGCTTGACAATGCCTGCCATTTTGTTAGGGTATTTTGATTATTCCCAGTTAATGGAATTATTTATATGGTTGGTTTTACATTTGTCATTTTATTTGTTTTCTATGTGTTTCTTTTTGTTGTTTCACTGTTCTTCCTTGACTACCTTCTCTTGTATTAAATAAATGCATTTTAGTGTATCACTTTAATTCCTTTGTTAATTATTTCAATTTTTGTTATCTTCTTGGTTACTGCTCTAGGGATTATAAGATATGTCTTAATTTATTGCAATCTACTGCATATTCATACAATGTAATTTTGATAAAATATAAAAATATCGCTCCAGCATAACTCCTCCACTTCCTTATTCTTTGTGTGTGTGTAATCTGCATATATATAATCAATGTTAAAATCACAGCTTGCTCTGCCTTTCAAAAAGATTAAGAGCAAATTCAAGAAAAAAAAATATTTATAGAGTTTCATACATATATATTCATACATTTTTTTTTTCCTGGTGCTTTTTATTTCTTCTGAAGTTTCACCTCTGTCTAATGTCCTGTCCTTTCAATCTGAAGGATTATCTTAGTATTTATTGATTGTCAAGTCTGCTAACAAACTCTTTAAGCTGTGTTTATCTTGGAATGTCTTCATTTGCCTTCATTTTTGAAGGATAGTTTTTCTGGATATAAAATTCTTAGATTTATGGTGGTTGGTTTTTTTGTTTTTGTTTTTGTTTTTCCTTTTAGAATTTGGACTATGTAAGTCATTTTTCTTTGGTGCACTTGAATTTTTCTGCCTTTCACTTTCAAGAGTTTGACAATATTGTGTCTAAATGAGAAAATTTTGTCTTTTTCCTACTTAAGATTTGTTGGGCTTTTTAGATGTAAGGATTTTTTAAAAATCAAATTTGGCAAGTGTTCAGCCATTAATTATTCAAATATCTTTTCTACCTCCTTCTCTATAATATTTCTTTGGGGACTCTTTATATATAGAGAGAGAGACAGAGAGAGAGAGAAATGTATACACATTTAAGAAAGAAAAACAGAGATTTCCAGCAAGATGGTGACAGAACAGGTAGGACTGTGAGAGTCTCTGCAAAAGCAAGAGTTCATAAAGACTTTGGGAGGCCCAGCACTTTGGGAGGCCGAGGTGAGAGGAGTGCCTGAGCCCACAGGTTTGAGAACAGCCTGGGCAACTTGGCAAGACCTCATTTCTACAATAAATCAAAAAAATAGCCAGGCATGATAGCACACACCTGTAGTTCCGGCTACTTGGAAGGCTGAGACAGAAGTATCACCTGGGCCCAGCAGGTTGACGCTGGGGTGGCTGTGAGAAAGTAACTGCACTCCAGCTTGGGTGGTAGAGTGAGACTTGAACTCAAAAAAAAAAGACTCTCTGCATGAGTGGGTGTGTGCCAGCGGGTGTGTGAAAGTTCATCTTTTGGGAGGCTCAGGTTCATGCATCCGGGGCTTTTTTATGGAGGTGACTGCAACCCCCTACCACCCTGAGACTGGAACCCCTGGTGTACAGGATCATCTGCTGTTCTTGGGACTCTCCTGAGAAGAGGCAGTGGAAAGCAGCTAAGCCTCACCAAATGGTGCCTGGCCCACACAATCACCTGTGACAGCAGAGCAGCACAAAGCCCCAGGAGTAAGTCATGGAAAGCTGGAGAGGAGCCTCATTACCAGTGAGGAAACACTGACTGGGGCCATTTTCTCTGTCCCAGGCCAAGGCAGAGACCTGCATTGCCCTGCCCAGCTCAACTCAGCCTCCATCCTGGGACCTAGAAGTAATCTCCTCATCAAACTTGGAGAGACAGACTCCCCTCCCCCATGCTGGAACAGGCACAGACACGTCAGATCTGATGGAGTGGCAGCAAGCTGGGTGAGTCCAGATCTGATCCACTCTCCTCCCACAGTAGTCCATGGAGCATCTGACCCACAGTGAAAACAACCTTATCAGCCTGCACTGAGAGCAGAGAGGAGGGGTTGGAGACCAGAGCTGAAAGGAAGTTGAAGTTTCAGGAACTGCCTTAGAGCGAGTTTTGGTTTTTGGGGAGTTTTGTTTGTTTGTTTGTTGTTTTAGTTTTTTCTCATCTCTCTTCCTTTCTGGTTTTGATTACGTTTTCACACTTGCTTTGTTTCTGTTATTTTAATGCTTTTTTTTTAGACTTCCTGTTGTATATGGATATTTTTGAGGAAGAGTACATCAATGGGGGGGTTTTGTTGGTTTGTGTGTTTGTATGATTGTCTGTATGCTTTTTAAAAAATCTATTCTGTCTTTGTTTGTGTCTCTGTTCATTTGTTTGTTGGTACACCTATCTGTTTTCCCTCTTTTCTCTCTCCACCTAATTCTTGTCTTCCTTCTTCTTTTTTCCATTCTTTTCTTCCTACCTCATTTTGCTTTCAGGGGCAAACATATACCCCTACTGCATGGACAGATTATAAGGTAGTGGAAAGTGGGTTCCAGGGTGCCCACACACCTGTCAGTGGATACTGGATTCTGCAGATAGTTTCTGAATCACAGATCCTCCCTCAATTAAATCTCAAAACTTCAAAAAGATAGCCTCCCACCCCCAGACCAGCTTCAGAATTGAACAAAGCCAGAGGATCTACATAAGGAAGAATAGGAGATTGAACAAACAGAAGTAAAAACTACCCCTACCCATCCCTGAACAACAGAAGAGGAAAAAAAAGGCGAGAGAGGGGTGGGGAGTCTACACAAATGATGAAAAAAATCAAAGGAAGAATATGGGTCTCACACAGACCCCTGGGAGGTCAACCACTGAGAATACAGACTTGAACGCAAACAATGAAGAGCCCCAAGAATGACTGGTCTCAAACTACAAACCCAGATATCAAGATCTTAATAGAAAGAATAAACAGAAATGAGGAGAGGCAAGAGGAAAGAATGGAGTTGATAACTGAGATAAGAGCAATAAAGAACATAGTGAATGAAATAAATAACAAACTGATAATCATAGAAAGCAGAATTAACCAAGCAGAAGAATCTCAGAGTTTGAGGACCAAAATATGGTACTAGCCCAAACTGTTAAAAACATTAAAAAAGAAACTTAAAAACAGAACAAAACCTCCAAGAGATGAACAATTATATCAAGAGGCCTAACCTAAGATTAATTAGAATCCCTGAGGCAGATATAGAGACAGAGACCACCGTGGAACAAACATTCTATGAAATTAACCAAGAAAACTTCCCTCGTCTCATCAGACATGACCATTTGAACACAAGAGATTTAGAGAACCCCTGCAAGACAACAAATGAGAAGACCAACTCCTAGACACATAGTAATTCACCTACACAAAGTAGGTATAGAAGAAAAAAATCCTAAAGGCAGCAAAAGAGAAAGATGAGACTACCTACCAGGGAAGATCAATCAGAATAGCAGCAGACTTATCTACAGAAACACTTCAGGCTAAGAGAGCTTGGAACCCAATCTTCAAAGTTCTCAAAGATAAATAATTTCAATGAAGAATTACCTACCCAACTAATCTAAACTTCATCAGTGATGGAGAATTAAAATCCTTCCCAGACTGCCTCCAGACCACCTCTACAAGAAACACTTAAGAAAGTAATAAACACAGAAGAAAGGAAAAAAAGAACTACAATGCCCTTCCCAAGAATACAGGAAAAAGATTGAAAGCACTCAAGTCAATCAAAAAAATCAAAAGAAACACAACAAACAAACAGCAGTAACAACAAAAAATCTTTAAGAACCTCATGACTCTCACATCTCAATAGTTAGCCTGAATGTGAATGGACTAAATGCACCACCAAAAAGACACTGAATAGCAAAATGGATAAAATATCATGAGACAACAATATGTTGTCTCCAGGAGACTCATCTCACCAGAAAGGACACTCACAGACTCAAGAGGATGGGAAACAAAATTTCAGGAGAACAGAACACAAAAGAAAGCAGGAGTCACAATCTTAATATCAGACTAAATACCCATTAAGCTACCAAAGATTTTAAAAGATATGGAATGTCACTCATAATGATAAAAGGTTCAATCCATCAGCAAGAAATATCCATCCTAAACATACATGCACCCAACATAGAAGCACCAACTTTCATAAAGCAGCCTCTAGGTAAACTTAAAAACCATATTGACTCTAACACTATCATAGCTGGGGAATTAAATACCCCACTCACAACCCTAGACAGAGCATCAAGACAAAAAATCAACAAGGAGATTGGGAACCTCAATGTGACACTTGACTAAATGGACTTAATTGATACCTATAGAACACTCCACCCAACAACCACAGAATATATATTCTACTCACCACCACATGGAACATACTCTAAGATTGACCACATCCTCAGCCATAAATCAAGCATAAACAAATTACAAAGATTTAAATACTGCCATGTACCTTCTCAGACTTCAGTGGAATAAAAATAAATATCAAAACCAACATAGTTCCCCCAAAGCCCACAAAGATTTGGACACTAAACACCATGATGCTACACAACTCCTCTGTCAACATGGAAATGAAAACATAGATTAAAAGATACCAAGAAACACATGAAAATGAAGAAATAGCTTACAGAAAAATCTGGGATGCCATGAAATCAGTACTAAGAAGGGAATTAATATCTCTACACACGCACATGAAAAAAATGGAAAGATCACAAGTTAACAGCCCAAAAAATCACCTAAGGGAGCTGGAAAAGCAAGACTATCAAACCCTAACTTCAATAGAGTAATCCAGATCATCAAAATAAAAGCCCAAATTCAGGGCATAAAAGGCAAAAATATAACAAAAAATCAAGGAAACCAAAAGCTGGTTCTTCAAAAGGATAAACAAGATTGACGGACCCCTAGCTAGACTGACCAAGAAAAAGGGAGAAAAAGCCCAAATAAACACAATCAGAAATGCAAAATATGAAGTCACAACTGATCCCAAAGAAATACAAAAAATTATCAGAGACTACTATATACACTTGTATGGAAATAAATTTGAAAATCTAAAGAAAAAGGGTGACTTTCTGACATCACACAACCTCCCCAGTTTGAAACAAAAAGAAACTGAGACCCTAAATAGACCAACAATCCAGAAAATCAACTATGACACAAGAAAACTATCTACAAAAAAAAAATTACTTTCCTGAAGAATTCTATAAAACATACAAGGAGGAACTAATACCAATCCAGGTGACTGAGAAAGATGGAACTCTCCCCAAATTATTTTACGAAACTAACATCACATTGATACCAAAACCAGGTAAAGATCCAACAAGAAAGAGAACTACAGGCCAATATCCTTGATGAACATAGATACTAAAATTCTCAACAAGATTCTAGAAAACTGGATCCAGCAACACGTGTCAAAAATCATCCATCACAACCAAGCAGGCTTCGTCCCCGGGATGCAGGGCTGGCTCAACATTCGCAAAACCATAAACATAATTAAATACATCAACAGATGTAAAAGCAAAAACTACATGATTATATCACTAAATGCAGAAAAAGCTTTCAATAAAATTCAGCACCCCTTCTTGATGGAACACACCTCAAAATAGTAAGAGCCATCTATGAGAAACACACAGCCAGCATACTATTAAACAGACAGAAATTGGAACCACTTCCCCTGAAAACTGGAACAAGACAAGGATACCCACTCTCATCCTTCCTTTTCAACATAGTTTTGGAAGTCCTAGATAGAGCAATCAGACAAGAGAAAGAGATCACGGATATCCAAATAGGAAAATAGGAAGTCAAGTTATCCTTCTTTGCAGATGACATGATTTTATACCTCGAAAACCCAAGAGAATCTGTCAAAAACCTCCTTGCACTGATAAAGGGCTTTGGCAAATTCTCAGGGTATAAAATAATTGTGCAAAAGACAGTTGCATTTCTGTACACCAACAATAAACAAACAGAAACCCAAATAAAAAGCACAATCCCATTCACAATAGCTACAAAATAAATGAAATATCTTGGCATCTTCCTAATCAGAGAAGTCAAAGAACTTTACAACAAATCTACAAAACACTGCTCAGAGAAATCAAAGATGACACAAACAAATGGAAACATATTCCATGCTCATGGATTGTTAGCATCTTAACATCAACACTGTTAAGATGTTCATCTTACCCAAGACAATCTACAGATTTAATGCAATACCCATTAAATTATCAGCAACATTCTTCTCAGACCTGGAAACGACAATACAGAAATTCGTATGGAAACATAAATGACAAGGAATAGGCAAAACAATGTTCAGAAGAAAAAAAAAAAAAAAGCCAAGAGGTATCATGCTCCCAGACTTTAAACTTTATTATAAAGTTACAAAGCTACAATAATCAAAATAGCCTGGTATTGGTATAAGAACAGGCATATAGACCAATGGAACAGGATAGAGATTCCAAAAGCAAAACCTCAATTTCTTCAACAAAGCTTCCACCAACCAACCACTGGGGAGAGGAGAACCTATTCAATAAATGGTACTGGGAAAACTGGTTGACCACATACAGATTTTAAAAAAAAAACCTATACCCATACACAAAAATCAACTATAAATGGATCAAAGACCTAAATGTAAAACCTCAAACTTTAAGAAGCTTAGAAAATGCAGGACACACCCTTATGGAAATTGGAACTGGCAACCAATTCCTAATCAAAATCCCAAGTGTCCATGCCATAAGAGATAAGATAGACAAGTGGGACCTCATCAAACTGACAAGTTTCTGCAAAGCCAAAGAG
The DNA here is from genome assembly GCF_000164805.1 of Carlito syrichta. Classification (NCBI taxonomy): domain Eukaryota; kingdom Metazoa; phylum Chordata; class Mammalia; order Primates; family Tarsiidae; genus Carlito; species Carlito syrichta. The sequence goes on from NW_007253991.1 coordinate 66,771, forward strand.
AGCGGGGAGACAGTCCACAGACTGGGAAAAAGTATTTGCCAACTGTATTTCTGATAAAGGCCTAATATCTAGGATCTACAAGGAACTCAAACACACCAAAAAGAAAAAAAAAATAGCCCTATTACAAAGTAGGCAAAATATATGAATAGACACTTCTCAAAAGACATACAAGCAGCCAACAGAGACATGAAAAAATGCTCAGCCTCACTAGTCATCAAAGAAATGCAAATTAAAACCACACTGAGACACTACCTCACTCCTGTCATCATCAATAACTCAAAAAACAACAGATACTGGAGAGGATGTGGGGAAAAGGGAACACTTCTATACTGTTGGTGGGAGTGTAAACTAGTCCAACCTCTGGAAAACAGTTTGGCAATTCCTAAATGATCTAAAATCAACCTTCCATATGACCTCGCAATCCCCCTACTGGGACTATACCTGGAGGAACTCAAATTGCTCTATAAATAGGTACCTGCACACACATGTTTATTTCAGCATTAGTTCGCAATCTCAAAAACTTGGAACCAACTGTGCTGCCCATGGAAAGACGACTGGATTTTTTAAATGTGGTACATATACACAGTGGAATATTATGCAGCCATAAAGAAGAACACAATTATTAACTTCACACCAACTTGGACAGACTTAGAGTCTATAATACCAAGTGATCTATCACAAAAACAAAGAACTGAGTATCACATGTTCTCATTCATAAACGGACCTTGAACAATTATCATAATACTATAAGAAAAGCATTGGCAAAAATGGGAAACTGCTGGGGCACAGGAGGTGTAGCGGGATTGACAATAGTGGGAATCTGCAGGGGAGAGAGGGCATACCTCATCAACACAGGCACCTGCACAATGAACATTTGTATACCTAACCCTGAATTGTACCCCACATCTTTAAAATAAAAAATTAATTTTTTAAAAAAAGAGAGAATGTCTCACTCTTTTTCCCAGGCTGGTGTACAGTGGCTATTCACAGGCGTGATCATAGTACCATAGCTCACTGCCACTCAAACTCTTGGCTTCAAGTGATCCTTCTGCCTCAGCTTCCTCCAATTAGCTAGGACTAAGCTTCTTCATCTTGACCATACTTGATTTAAACCTCTTCATACATCAGATAAAGTCCAATCTAAATTTCTAACACTTAGAAAAAAGGATATTTGGAAGAGACAAGGTTTTAACAATCAAAATAAATAAACATTTTTATTAATTATAAGGAAAAAAAAGAAAGGAAATCACTATCAAAATTTTACTCACTATATCCCAATAACAAAAAATGAATACACGCCATGTTTGACTTCTGCAACTACAAGAGGTGCTCAAAGTGGTTACCATCAGCTTCCAGCACTTCTGATTATAGCAAACATCTCTTAAAATGTGAGGCCGGGGTGGCTCAGCCTGTAATCCCAGCACTTTGGGAGGCCAAGGCGAGTGGATTGCCTGAGCCCACAGGTTCAAGACCCACCCGGGCAACTTGGCGAGACCTCATCTCTACAATAAATCAAAAATTAGCCAGGTGTGGTAGCGCGTGCCTGTAATTCCAGCTGCTTGGAAGGCTGAGGTGGAAGGATCGTCGGAGCCCAGCAGGTCTAGGCTGCGGTGGCTGGGAGCATGCCACTGCACTTCAGTCTGGGCAACAGAGTGAGATTCCAACTCAAAAAAAAAAAATGTAAGTACTTTTTTTGGCACCCCCAGTATAGATAAAGATATATAGATATCTATATATAGATGAGTATAGATAGATAAATAAATATGTTGGTATGCTTAATGTCCCATGTTCTCTGAGGCTCTGTTCATATTTTCTTTAAGTTTTTCTATCACTGGATAATTTCTATTGACCTATCTATAAGTTCACTGATGTTTTTTGCTGCCCTCTTAAATCTGCTATTGAGCCTCTCTAGTAAATTATTCTTCCAGTTATTGCAGTCTTCAACTTGAGAATTTCCATATGGTTCTTTTTTATAATTTCTACCTCATTATTGAGACTGCCTATTTGTTGATTCATTGTTGTTATACTTTCCTTTCATTCTTCAGTTTCATGGTTTTCTTTAGTTCTTCAACACATTTTTATTTATCTGTTTATTTATTTTTATTGGAGTCTCACTCCATCGCCCAGGCTGGAGTGCAGTGGCACAGCCATGGCCACCCCAGCATCGACCTACTGGGCTCCAGTGATCCTTCTGCCTCAGTAGCCAGAACTATATAGCTGGAACTACAGTTGTGCACTATCACACCCGGCTAATTTTTTTTAATTTATTGTAGAGACAAGGCCACACCAAGTTGCCTGGGCTCATCTCTAACCTGCAGGCTCAGACAATCCATTCACCCTGGTCTCCCAAAGTGCTGGGATTACAGGCTGAGCCACTGAGTCCAGCCTCTTCAACACATTTATAATAGTTGCTCTGAAATATTTGTGTGCTAAATTCAACATCTGGGGACATTTAGAGACAGTTTCTATTAACTATAGTTTCTTCCACACTTTCCTGTTTCTTCACAGAAATATGTCTTGTAATATTTTGTTGGAAACTGAACATTTTAGATAATATATCATAACAACTCTGGATTCTTATTTTTTCCACACTGATGACTGTTGTTATTACTGTTTTGTCTGTTTTATTTATTTAGAAGCTTTCTTTTGCTAAATCTGTGAATTTATCTCCTACTAAGTGTGTAGTCACTGATATCTTTGTTCAGGTTTTGGATTGTTCCTGTGTGAGCATAGCTTAGTAATCAGCTAATGATTAGAAAGAGAATGTGCTCAAATGTCAGTAAATCTACTATCCTCTACTTATGGTAAAGGGTAGGAATGGACTTTCAAAGTTTAGGCTATTCTCAAGTCTGTCCCCGCTTTTGCTTCCCACAAGAACTTTTCTGAGTATTCTGTAGATATGTGCAAAGATTCAGTGTTGGTCAGGAGTGTCTGAGTAGCTTAGGCTCGCTCTTGTCTCTTCTGTGCATGTTCACAGCCTCAGTCAGAAACACACTTGTCCCAACATGACCAAAAGCACAGGCTAATAGAGCTATTAGCCCTCTCTACTTGCTGGTCATCAAGACTATCACTTTTACCAATAATACCACTGAATCACTCACTACTCCAAATCAAGTAGGCCTCAGTGATGGTTAACTTTATATGTCAACTTGACTTGACCATGGGATGTTCAGATATCTGGTAAAATATTACTTCTGGGTATGACTGTGAAGGTGCTTTGGGAAGAGATCAGTGTTTGAATTGGTGAACTGAGTATAGCAGATGATCCTCCCCAAAGTATGTGGGCATCATTCAATCCAATGAGGAATGAATAGAATAAAAAGGCAGAAGGAGGTGGAATTCACTCTCTGCATACTTGAACTGAGATATCGATCTTCTGCCCACAGTGCTACCTGTTCTCAGGCCTTTGGACACAAACTGGAATCTGTAGCTTTGGCCATGGCTCAGGCCTTCAGTTTGACTACTGACTTGCCTGGGTCTCAGGCTTACAGATAGCAGACCATGGAACCTCTTAGCTTCCATATTTGTTTAAGCTAGCTCCTTATAACAAATACCATTTTAGATATTTATGCATAACTAAATAGCTAAAAAAAATAGCCAATAGAATATGTGCATGTATCTCTATCTGTCTCCTATGAAGAACTCTGACTAATACTGTAGCGAGAAGACAGACACATTGTGACACCGAGAATTTTATAGGAAGTGGCAACTTTATTACGCCAGTGGGCTCAAGGGCTAATGCGTCCAAATCCAGCTCCGCAGAACGGGAGAAGCAGGGTCTTAAATCCTTGTTTAGGTAAGGGAGGGGGGTCATGTTGAGTGATTACATATTTCCTTTGGAATCCTCCAAGGTTGTACTCAGCAAAATCAGATTTTTCAAAGAACAAAGGGTCTTTAGGAACTGCAGCATGGTAAACCGTCAACTTCAGAAGAGGGGTTTTGGATAAGTCTGTGAATTAGTTACTCTTTTGCATTTCCATGAGAGCCATCAGTCTCTAGCCATTTGACCTTTTTCAAACAAAACAGTCCTGGCTCCGGTCTTTAAAGCTTGCAGCTTGGCTTTCAAAAGGAAATACCTTTAACTGCTACCAACCCCCCTTTCTGCCACAGGATTAGTGGGAGACATTCTGCCATCCCAGGTGATTGCCATGGGGCCAACTACTGATTCCGAAGCAGCTACTCATGAGTTTCTGCGTTCATTTACTCAATCATACAAGAAATATATTTGAGCATTTGCTGCATTCTGCCACAAAACAGCCCCCTTTGACTGTGGCAGCACATTCCATTCCAGCTGAGCAGGGAAGGGTAGCAATTCCATACCAGAATTCCACAGACTCCCATTATAGTTACCTGAATTTCAGCAGTTGTTTAAGCATGAATGTCCCTCAGATTGTTGTATGCCATTGGTTAATTTCCAGAACACTGAAATGGTTGGTTTTGTCAATTTTTTTCCAGCTTTATAGATGCTTTTTGGGGGAGAGGATTAACTGACTTCCTTACTCAGCCATATCTGGAAGTCCTGCCAATAATTCTATTTTAAAATTGCATCATTGTAATTAGCACACAGAGTATAGCGATGGAATGATTTGCAAGGCTATGGATGCCTAGTGGATGATGTCATGACAGACTGATCCATCAACTGGGGCAGAAAGGGAGAGGTCAAAATGGTTGATCACATTCATATTACTATCAGTCCCAGGCATAACTTACAAGTAGAAAGAGTTGTTCTAAGTCATCTATATGTCTCGTCAGGTGACAACTGTTTTAAAACACCGAATGGCAATTCTGCCTATATACATGTGTATGTGTCTATATCCACATATATACTACATATATATGTATATATATGTATCAGAATATATGTGTGTGCATCTATAGATACATACACAAACATGCATGCTAGGACAGCTTTCCTCATCCTTTCATTCCTATCATTGTGATTGTTATAAGTTACATAAATTTCAGATTCATTGTTAATCTGATAGAACCCAAATCTCAGGAGTTCTTGGTACACTCTTCTCCAGAGGCAGGAATGACACTCTGGGTATACTATCTTTTACTCTAGGCAGAAGAGCATTTGGATAGAAGAATCAAATGCATACAGGAGCCCAACTCCGTGAAAAATTAAGCTTAAAACCATATTATCAAGTCTGAAAATAAGTTTCAGGAAGATGTCAACAGTACTTAATTATCCAAAACAATCTGATTGGCTGTGACTCCTGCTTTGGGGGTAAAAGAGGCTAGCTTCATAGTTTAACACCATCTCTAAAGTGGCCCAGCCTCTTAAACTTGCAGAGGAAAGTAAAAGGCTCAGATTAACTTCAAAGCTCAAAGTGGCTTCCATACCAATTTTTCATGCTAGATAATGAATAATGTCAGTTAGCTGAAACTCTCTGATGAGTGTCTCTAGGGAAATTTGTAAAGCACGTGTTAATCTTCAAACTCTACCCTAGAATTTTTTTTTTTCATAGCCATTTGCCACCTGTCACCATGCTCCTTGTGACAGGGTGAGCTTAGTCACAGGGGTTGCCATGAGTGAGAGCAAAAGAGATGGTGGTGACGGGGAGATGGATCTGAGACATGTTTGCAATGTCTTTTGACAAGGACTCCTCCAGTCAATGGTGGTGGGGGGGAGGTGCTGTTCCATTTGCCATCACCCTCAGAAGTTTGAAATACACATTCATTTTCCCTCATGCCTTGGGTTGAGGCAGCATAGAAAGATGTTTATAAACTAATATGAATGCACACTACCATGGCAGCCATTATTTATTGACTACTCACCCAGTGCCCACCACTGTATCATAGCTGCTTGGAGTTAATTTGAGCTTTTTATTTACAGTATAACACATGCTGTTGAGAAAGGTCATTGCTCTGAAGATCATTTTACAGTTACCTTTGTCTATTTTATTTATGCTTTATTCAAATATATAGCATTGAATCTTCACCGCAGCACCATGAAGTAGGTACTATTAATAACCCCATTTTACAGATGTGCAACCAAGAATTCAAGAGGTAATAAGTCACTCAGCTAGTAGTAAGTCAAGATTTGGATAATTTTATTCTACTCTCAACATTCCAATTTCAACCACTGAATTAACTGCTTAGAGTCTTTCTATTAGAAAATAGCTCCTACTATAACACTTTGAATTAGGTCAGTTGTAATATAAAACAGAAAGAAAGATTCCACTGAAAAGGGATTGCCTTGAGCAATAGAGATGATGTGAAACCCAGCTAATATTTGATTTTTAATGTATCTTTAACAGGAGTATATCTTGGGTGAAAATGAGGAAACGTGGAAAGGAACTGGGAAAAATACTGACTTTTAATGATTTTGAATTCAAAATCAAAACCATATGATAACACTGAATTTATTCATTCATTACTTTATTTAAATATTTGTTGAACACCATCTAGGTGCAGGGATCTTGTTGGACATGGTGGATACAGCTGTGAATATGGTGGCTTGCTCCCAGTGTGAGTAGAATGGGGAGCAAGCTAACAAGTAATCAGGCAAATAGAATCTGTTGCAATAAGTGCCCAGAAAGGAGAACTGCAGAGTCTTATACAAGCTCATGTAGAGGGAAGAGGAACCAATGTCATCTTGCATTTCTAGAGAGAGCTTCCCAGAAGTTATATGTCAGCTGAGACCAGAAGGAACAGTCCAAGTGAATCCGGGGTGTGGTAGTCAGCATCCCAGGCAGAGAATTTTCGTAAGCAGGACTTCCTGAGCAAATTCAAGAGGTAAGTCAGAATGAGAATTATTCGAGAAATGAAATGAAGTTTGCTAAAGCTCATGCTTAGCATCCTGGTAAGTAGCAAAAGATGACATTAGACTAGATGAAACTGAAGCTGCTTTTAGAACAATGAAAGTAGAAATACAAACTTTCTTTACCAAAAAGGATCCCTGGCTTTGAACAAGCAAGTGAGATGCAGAAAACTAGAAAAATTATCCCTTACTGGTCAAATTGCATGAACACATGAACTGTGATTTTTTTTTTTCAAAGCAAATAAGTAGGAACATTTTAATACTCCCCATCCTAATTCAGGCCTGGCTTCTGACACACTCTTCTTTCTACATGGCACAGCATGGTGAACCGTGAAGAAGATCCTTCTTTCAAAGTGAGCCAAAAACACACTGCAAAGGAAGATGTCATCTAAGATAACTTTGAATCTGGTCTTGCTGTCCTCATTAAATAAGACTCCTTGGAGGAAAATGAAAACAGTAATCACAGAACACCATCCCCATTTTAAGGACGAGGAAGTGCCTTTAGGAGATGAGGGAATGGTTAGTAATGGGCCAGTGGAGATGGAGAAATTGAGGACTTAGAACCAGGACTTGTTTCTGGAAACCCAAGTATCCATAAAACTCCTATGACTGCCAGGCAATTTGGGAAAGGAATGGCTCTGGTTGTAATAAAACAGGAAGAAAGATCACCACCGTAAAAGGACTGCCTGAGACCTAGAGATGGATGAGACCCTTTGGTGGAAGCTATAAACCAAGCTTGCTTGTCACGTGAGTTTATCTGCTCTGTGCACGACGGTCACTGTGAGATTCCTGAATAGATGTGAGAACAGGCTCATTGTCTAGCATGTTATTTCCCTGCTCTCCTTTCTGCCTGGCTAACACCTAAACATTTTTCAGGCCTCAGCTTACACATTTCTTGCTGTTGTTGTCCTGGTAAATCTTTTTCATTCCCCAGGAAATGTGAGGCCTGCTTGTCAGACACTCCCGTGCACCAACCCCTCTCTTTCTCACCTGCTTACCACTCTAACTCCAGGGATCTTTGCAAAACATGTTGTCTGACTCATAGCATTTGTTCATTTAGAAAAAAATCACTTCTTAATTCAATAAAATGTTGCAATTCCAACTTAGAAACAAACATTTATTCTGCACCAACTACTTGCCAGATACCCTGCCAGGAATTTTCTCAAGTTTTTTTTATTGCACCTTTACAGCAGTCAGGTGTTTATCATCATTTGGTGGTAGAGGAAACCAAAACTCAGAAAGAAAAGTGACTGGACCAAGGCCATGTGCACAAAATGTGGCAAAGCCTGGATTCAAACCAGATCTTCTGACTCGAATCTCTTGTCCTTCTCCATGTCCTCACAGGTGACTTCAGCCTGCCTACCACTGTTTCTGTTGAGGCACACCCTAGCAGGATATCCAAGCCTTAATCCTACATGATTTTGCCATATCCAGGCACCATGTCACCCTAATATTATGTATGTTATATTATAATGTTAAAAATAAAGCCACTTAAAAGACACTGAATCAATTGCTATAAGTAGAAGATAACCTTAAAAATAAGATAGCATCCAACCTAGGCAACATAACAAGACCTCATTTCTACAAAATAATCACAAAATTGGCCAGGCATGGTGGCATGCATCTGTAGTACCAGCTAGTCAGGCACTCAGCCTGGGTAAAGAATGAGACCCAAACTCACATACACACATACATATGATAGTAAAATAAAGCAAAAATGTTCTACAGTTCTAATGAGATGTCAAAGCTTCTGAGCCCACAGCCTCATCACTGTGGTTTAAAAGAAGAAAATAATCCAGTCATGACAGCACACAGCTCGGATATTTCTCCTTGACTCAGTTGAGACTATTAATTTATAAGTGATACTTAGAATAGTGTCTGGAACATAACAAATACTATAAACATGCTTGTTAACATGAAAATATGTAATTGATGGGTGTCAGGTTTTACCACCTAGTGAGTATGAAAGAAGGAAGGGAAGGAAGGAAATAGGGGAGGGAGGGAGGGAAAGAAAGAGGGAGGGAAGAAAATAAATAAGAAGAAGAAATAAAAGAAATTATGGACATGATATATGTAAAGAAGAAAATACCTACATCTATATGTGATGTGTTAATATTCTCTCAGGGCCCACCTAAACACAACTTTGACACCCTTACATTGGACATCCCACATTTGAAAGGAAAAAATTGAGACAGTGCTTCAGGAAGGAAAAAATTGCAATTTAAAAATGAAATCCTATCCCAGACGCTTTCCTATAGGAGAAGAATAGCACATTTCAGAAGGGGAGTGACAGCACTTTCTTTTGAGAAGTGCCTTGATGGCCTCTTTTGGCAGGAAAGGTGAGATTCTGGGACAGATCTAGAATGAGATGGTCAAAACAAGAAAAGGCTAAGTAAAGAAAGAAATAACGAGAGAAAGATTTGGAGTTTCCTAGGTAACCTGGAGAAAGAGGGAGGGATGCAGAAATATAAAGAAGCAGGGAAGACATTAATCTTGCTCACAATACCCAGTTCTCCTCCTCCTCATCCTTATCACCCTTACCACAGCTAGTGCATACGTGTGTGTCATGTGACTTACCTCTCCTCTCCTCTCCACCCCTCCGCTGAAGGCTGAAAGCTGCATGACGTCAGGGCTGGTGTCTATCTTGCATTTACTGCTCTGTAACTGATCATCTAGCCCAGGGTCTGGTACAGAGTAGATGCTCAATACCTATTTGTTGGTTGAATAAGTAAAGAGGAGATATGGAAGTAGCAACCCAGCAGAAGTCCAGAACCTGAGGAGAAAAGACCACCAACGAGAACTCCTCGTAGTAAGGGAAACAAAGGCACAGTTATGGAAAGTGATGTCCAGTGCTCAAGTATAATGTGAGCTGTGTGCTGGTCTCCCCTCCATTATCCTCAAATTCAGTCAAATGCTGTTCTATATCCCATCCATGTGTTAGTGGGACTTTGGGAATGAGGGGATGGGTAAAGTGAATTAATTCCCATAGAAATGGTGAGAAGATAGAAATTACAGACTTCTGCCTGCTTTGAAAAAGGTAGTTGAAGTGTGGAGTGGACAAGAGAATGTGAGTCCCCATAACTCCTTGGAAATCTAGAGAGGAGGCAGGATGTGGGCTCAAGGCAATTTAGAAGGCTAGCAGGCCTGGGGGAACCCTCCATCTGCCCTTCTCCAGCCAGCTGACTCTTGGAATAAACTAGAAATACTGAAAACCAAGTGGAAGGGTCCCCGAAGTTCCAAACCCCCAGGTACCAGCAGATAGAAATGGCATTACACAGGTAAACATCACACCCAGCATAGATTCAAACAAAGGCAATCTGGAAAGCAACCCTTAGCTTCTTCTATAGAATAAAGCACAAGCTATAAATGCATCTTTCCCCACGGAGCCATCCAGGAAGTAGATGGACCTACATTCCAATATCAACAAAAGCTATTGATTGGTACTTATTAAGTGCCCACATGCTCCTGGTGCTGGACAAAAGATTCAGTTTCTCTTATAAAAGCACTCACTCAATAAGAGTAGTGACATTAATATAAATACCAAGAGATGGTCCCAAGATGACCCTTAGAGGCCACATCAGAGAAGACTCTGATGATCAGAAAGTAAGCCATTGTTGCCACAATCCCTTCCCATTGTGACAGGTAAGAGGCTCAATATCCTGGTTTATAAAGGATATTGAAAAATAAAAATACTGAGATATCTACTGAAAAAAAATTTGTTTTCATTCTTTAAGATACATACAATAGCAAGCAGTAGTTTCTATCCTACAAGGTAAGAGTTACATCTCCATGGTTTCCCCCAAAGGTGACAAGTTGATTTACACATTTCAAATTTCCCCATAAAGGATTTTCGGGAAAAAAAAGTATTCTTCCAAAAGGTAGGGATAATTTAGCATTTCTAAGACCATAAATGTTTGGCAACAGGAAGTGGGAAAGTGGTGGGGGACAGGGATGGGGTAAGTGGAAAATCTTTGCCCTCTACGCTCAGCTGCTTTAATGGTTGTCATGAATCTGGAGGAAAAACAAACTAACAATACCTCAATTCAAAGACTGGTTCCTGAACTGTAAGTCATTTCTAGGAATAACTCCCCATTAATCCCGGGAAACATTTATATCTATGAAGTTTGAACAGCTCTTCCATCAATTTATTGGGGATTTATAATAAGGGAGTTGTCATTTTCCAACAAGGAGATGATATGCCCACTGATTCCATTTCTCTTGCTGGCACACGAGGAAATGGTGAGTAATGCTTCTCTCCCCGTGGGGAATGAATCAAGGGTGGCATAAACACACCCGGAGCCTTACAGTGGCGAACTCTGGTGTTCTGCTTGTCATCCCTTCTCCAGCAGCTGATCAATGACAATATGTAAATGCGCATCCAAGACAAGCCGCCCCTGTCTGCCTGCATTGTGCATCTGTGACAGAGCAGTTGATGAATGGTCTCCCTGACGCTCTCTGTCTCATTAGAGGACAATCCTTTGCTCAATTCTTAATGGACTTTACAAATTGGTTGCCCTCCCTCTGGTACGAGATTATTATAATTTTATTATTCATTGCAGGAATTACTTGCCAAAAATGACAACGTGATCAGCGCCCCTGACAGATACAAGGGACATCTCCCATGACATCTTAGGGAAAGGACCATCTGAAATAATGTTTGATCTTTAATTATGAAGAAATGATTGGCCACCTTTCAGCAGGAGAAGTGGGAAGCAGCAGCATAAGCACCCTCAGCTCTGAGAAGCCCGCAGGCCCCACAGCACTAAAGGCAAAAATTAAGTGAACTCACACATGCTGAACGAAGCCCCGCTGTGTCAGCTGTAATATGTTAGTCATTGTCGACTTCAATTCTACATTGTGAGTCAGAAGATGTAGTCTCAGACTTTGGATCTGACACCTAGCTGTGTGGGCAGGTCATCAATTCTCTTCTGGTGCCAGGTTTTTTCCCATAAGTAAGACTAGAGGGGAAAGCAATGGTCATGACGTTTTCTCAGTTCCAAAACTTGATCTATGGCTAACAGTGTTGGTGACCAACACAGCAACCATTCACTTTTCCTTTCTGCGTTATAGGCAGCATCCACCTGCCACAGCAGAGATGGAAAATACAGCAGAGATGGAAAATGCCAGACACTCACTTCCCCAGCCTTCCTTGCAACTAGGGGTGGCCTTATGATACAGTTCTACCAATGAAACATAAGTGGACACATGCATAGGTGGGGAGGTATCTGGGGTTTAAAAAGGAAGAGGGAGAGAGAGAGAGAAAGAAAGAAAGAAGTAAGTAAAAAACATCTTCATCCTCTCCTCCTTCCTTCCAGCTTTGGATGTTACTCATTTAGGATGTGAACTTGGAGCTCCCTGTGTAAGCCAGGAGAGGAAGAGTAAGACAATTGCAGAGATAATGACCCAGAGCTATGGCATTTATGGACCTGTTGAATCAATCTTGCAGTTCTCCACCTCCCAACTTCTTGTTACAAGAAGAAACATACCTTCAAACAGACTGAGCCATTTTGGGAGCTATTTTCTTTCTTGAAGTCAAAAGCTTTCCAAATGATTTATTGTCACAGGTCATCTTTGCTCCCCACTTTTTTATTCACGTTTTGTGCCATAGATGAAGCTATCTACCCTACTCTGATGGGTATGAGACCTGCTCCAGCGGGAGGCCCACGTGATAGATACCCCAGGACAGTTTGGAGGGAAATAACCAGTTCTTCATGGACACGTTCCCAGCTTGAAATGGGATCAGGAAGTGCTTTTCCATCCCTCCCCTGTTAATTACTTCACCTCTGTGGTCTTATCAGTCTCCCAATACCTTAGAACAGCGGTCCCCAACCCCCAGGCCATGGACTGGTACATGAACCAGGCCACATAGCAGAAGGTTAGCAGCAAGCAAGCGCAGCTTCATCTGTATTTACAGCACTCCCCACCGCTGGCATTACCACCTGAGCTCCGCTTTCTACCAGAGCTGTAGCAGCATTAGATTCTCATAGGAGCCTGAACCATATTGTGAACTGCACAAGCGAGGGATCTAGGTTGCACGTTTCTTATGAGACTCTAATACCTGATGATCTGAGGCAACCATGCTAGCGCTGGGGAATGGCTGCAAATACAGATTAACAATAGTAGTGAGGTTTGTACATCGCAACACCTCTCCTCCTGGTCATGGAAAAATTGTATTCTACAAAACCAGTCCCTGATGACAAAAAAGTTTGGGGCCACTGCCTTAGAACCTTCAGCTGCCAAGATGCTCCTGAAGTCTTTACATCTGGATTACAATTAAATCTTCTAGTTAAAAAATAAGGAAATATCTCAATGCTCGAGCTTAATATACAAAAACTTTACAAAATCACATTCGTAAAATGTTACAGAAGAAGAGAGTTTGAATTCTACTTGAAGAAATGTTTAAAAATTATTTTTTGAGCCATCTCACAACTTTTAAGAGTCTACTCCAGACCCAAGATATGCAGAGACTGTTACAAGGAATTAAATTCTGCCAAGTGTGGTGTCTCACACCTATAATCCCAGCACTTTGGGAGGCAGAAGTGAGTAGACTTCCTGAGCCCAAGGGTTTGAGACCAGCCTGGGCAACATGGCAAAACCTTGCCCTACAATAAAATCAAAAAATTAGCTGGGCATGGTGACACATACCTGTAGTTCCAGCTCCTTGGAAGGCTGAGGCAGAAGGATCTCTGAGCCCAGCAGGTCAAAGCTGCAGTAGCTCTGATCATGCCACTGAACTCCAGTCTGGGCGACAGAGTGAGACTCTGACTCAAAAAAAAAAAAAGGAATTAAATCCTGACTTTTGCTGGCTAAATGCTCTTTAATATGCCAAACTAATAAACTTTTCCTTAAAAATGAACAACTTCATTCTGAGTATCTCAGACAAAGGGTATGTTTTTGCCTAACTTTGACATAATTTCCACTCATTCTGGGAGAGCAGGAGTAGCCCATGGCAGACCTCATATCTGATTAGTTTCAGAGCATGAAGGGGATAGTTAGAGCTGAATTTATGGTCACTGGATACTATCTGAGCTCTCTGCTCCACACCAAAGCTATGGAGGCTGGAAGCAAATGTCACTATGACAACCATTTATGTGGCTAAAATGGAAAAGCAAGATTTGATGGGAGGAAAGAAATGCATGCACCTATAACTCTAAAATATATGGCAAGTTTTATGTTTGGTTTTTTTTTAAGACTAAACCCAGCACCTGCCCCTCCTCCCCTTCCCACCGTTAGATGTGTGTGTGAATAAAAGGAGCCATAATGAAACCATGAATAATAAGTAAAGGGTTTCAGAAAGAATACCACGGGTCTCCAGATATTCTAATTCAATCCACTCGCAATGCACACATGTGCCCTAACTAGCCGTCATTCGTAGGAAACTCATTTGCTCTTCCCTACTGTTTATGTTTCCCCCCATTTGAAATATGTTCTGCCAAAACCCCCACAGCAAAATATTCAAAGTGTCTCAATGCCGCCTTTTTAAAACAACAGGTAGAACGGGTAATGAGTTATTTCAACGTGTGCTTGGCCAAGTCTGCTAACGATAAACCCCAAACTGCCTTTGGGGAGTTGACAGTCTCAGAAGTCCCTTGCCCAGTCAGCCTTGTTCTCCTGGAAACCCTGAAAAAGTGTCACTGAAGCAGACAGTTTGGTGTGTAAGTGAAAACCAGCAGATTAACGGACAGGGCTTTTTTTTTTTTTTTAATCACTTGTTTGGCCTGAGTTTCAAATGCCTGAGTCTTCAGGAAGAGAGAGGCTTCCATAGGCAAATTATATGGAATAACAGCTGTTAAAAAAAAAAGTTGTTAGGTAGGCTTTAATGTAACCTGAGCAATCCCAAACCTCACAAGTTTGGGAGCACAAATGAAATTACATTTATGTCTGAATTGCACTGGCTCCGCAGCCCCACTTCAAAAGCTCTCATTATTTAGGGGAGTCTTTTTGATGTATCTTTTTTCTCTGACATCCTGCTTGGCACCTCCCGGGTGAAGCAGCCCTACATCACGCCATCCCCATTGCCACTGCAACCCCAACCCTGCAGAGAAGATTGTTTCTCTGCCCTGGGTGCAGTTTCCCCAGTGCTCCCAAAGATGAAAACCCCTCCAAGGGCCACATGGCACTGAGCCCCCTCAGAACTTGTTGCACTAAAGCCACACTTGAGTCTCATGCAGAGAAGTAAAGAATGTTCCTCTTTCTATCTCTGAGTCCTGCTCTGTTGCCAAGGCATGGGGCAACCAAGTTTGTGTCCTGAATCTCAGAAGTCCTTCATGAAAACAGTTTCTTTGGATATCTGCATGAGTTTCTCTCAGCTTAAAGGTCAGACTTTGTTCTAGAGACTGAGCTGGAGAAAAATTCCTCTTGTCTTCTCCCCACCCTCAAGGAGACCAGACACTGGATTTGGTCCTCTGGTCCACTGTTCCTACCCTCACGCATAGTCGGAAGAAAACTGCCTTCTAGGGAAAGTGACCATCCATGGGTGGCAGCCATGTCTCCACTGTGTTGACATTTCCTGCCTAGTCATAGCTAATTGGACTTGGAAAGCCTTCTGAGCCAAGCTAGCTTTATTCAGATTCTCTCTCTCAAACCAAGGAGACACAGTAATAATGGTGCTGATAATCACCACCATCATCATACCCAATTGTGGCTTCAGTAAGAAAGTCTTTTAAGGTCACCAGGGAAGCTCTCTGGATCTGTGATGACTTGAGCTGAGAGTTGAAAGGCCTAAACTTGTCACTCCCTTTCTGTAAGAGTCCAGTGCACTCAGGAAAATCTACCTCACACCACTGTACTAATAGTTATCATTACTGCCACAATACTCAAGAACTATAGCCGCTTGGTCCCCTAGGACCCTGACTCCAGTGGGTTCATCACAATCACCATGAATCTGGTTAGTCTCGATGTCATTGCATGCCATGGTTCGCCAGCTTTGCATTTCCCATTGGCGAAAACTCAGTGCCACACTCGAGCCTGGGAGCCCCATGAAACAAATCCCCAAACTTGTCTTGAAGTATCTGTTTTCTGGGACCACTCCTGATGCCAGCTTCCCATATCATTCAGGGTCTGGTCAGGAGATAAACCCCCTCACACCAGCTTTTTGGCATATGTGTTTTTTGTTTAAAAGAGAGAGAGAAGTTAATAAAAATAAGTTCATGTAGGAAGAAGTTTGTTAACTTTATAGAGGCAAAAAGGGAACACTAAGGTATGGCATGGGTAGCAGCTGCAGGAAGTATCTACCACTTCTAGGGCTGCAGGGGCTAAGGGAAGAGGTTAGACTTATTAGAAGGTTAGAGAAGGTTCTTTCCAGAGCTAAAACTAGACCTCTGAAGAGGAGGCACTGCCGAGATGGTGCTGTTAACTCTAAACTTAGAAGAGAGATTCACACAGGGCAGAGACCCAGACATCTAGAGAGAGGGCACTAGCCAGCCAGTACCGGTGTCTCCGAGCAGGTATAATGTGGCTGAATACTAATGCAGCTAAATACCAGTGATGCTATGGGAAGGAACTGCTGCTTCTGGGGTGAAGAAGCATTACTGGAGTGGTCCTCACAGGAACAGAATATCTTCCAGTATCTTCTAGTTCTTCATATTGGCAGAGCCTTACAGGAAGCAACTGGCAAAAGCAGAAATGTGACTGGTAGAGTCCCAGCCCCAGCATCTCAAAGCAGAGTGCAGAAGGGTGGACTGGAAGCTGAGCGACAATAGCTTTCATAAGTGGCACAGAAAGCATGAGATAATTATGTTTATCCAAACAGAGCGAGGGTTCTAAAAGATATAGGTGAGAGAAGAAGAGGGGAGAATAGTGTAAGCAAAAACAGAGACCCAGGGAATGGCTACTGGTGTGCATGGCTGATAGGTGAAGGACATGGAAGTGAAAGACAGAGAAGAGAGAAATAAGAAAGAAAACAGAAAGCAGATAGCAGTCATATTACAGAGGATCTTGAGTGGTAAATCAGGAAGTTGAGACATTTTCCTGTAGTCTTTTGGAACCCACCAAAAGTTTTTAATTAAGAAAGTAAAATGGTCAAGGCAGGTTTTACATAGATGGCAGTATAGGTAAATAATGGTTGCCGGGCTCAGTGGCTCAGCCTGTAATCCCGCGCTTTGGGAGGCCGAGGTGAGAGGATTGCCTGAGCCCGCAGGTTTGAGACCTGCCTGGGCAACTTGGTGAGACCTCATCTCTACAATAAATCAAAATTTAGCCAGTGTGGTAGCATGCACCTGTAGTTCCAGCTACTTGGAAGGTTGAGGCGGAAGGATCGCAGGAGCCCAGCAGGTCGAGGTTGTGGTGGCCGGGAGCGGCCACTGCACTCCAGTCTGGGTGACAGAGTGAGACTTCAACTCAAAAAAAAAAAGAATTGTCACTATTTTCATTTCTAAAAATAGCCACCAAAGCAGCCAAAGGATAGCTTTATTTTAGCCACAGTGACCATTCTGCTTAGGTTTTCTAGAACAAGTTGTATTTTTCAAATGAAAGCTGAAAAGAAGGAAAGTTTTCTCCTATAGAAAATTTTATTTCCCTCATTGATTGCTACCAACTAAAAAATCACAAATTTGGCTATCAACTATAAAAGGAAATATAATGGTTTGACAGAGAAGAGACTTGGCTGCCACCAACTTAAACCAAGTTATCAAGGAAAATATCATGAACACCTTCATGTGATTCACTCTAGACATAATATTTTTGTGGAATTCTTATCAAAAACATATAGCTAAATTATGGGAAAAAAAAAAAAACAACTGAACAAACCAAAACTGAGGGCTATTCTAAAAAATAACTGACCACTTCTCTTCAAAAATGTGAATGAAGGGCATGGAAGACAAGAAAAGATAGAGAAATCATCCTGAACTGAAGGAGACTAAAGAGAAATGACAACCATAGGTAATATGGGAGCCTGGATGAGACCCTAAGTGGGCGTTGGAGGGAAAATTGGTGAATTGTGAATAAGGACTACAGTTCAGTTAATAATAGTATACCAACATTAATTTCTTGTTCTTGATAATTATACCATAGTTATATACAATCTTATCATTAGGGAATGCAGGATAAGAAATATAAGAAAATTTCTCTGTGCTAGCTTCACAACTTTTCAGTAAATCTAAAATGAGTTCAAAATGTAACTTTTTTAAAAGCCACAGATTGATTTACATGAGTTGGAGCACCATGGATTTGCAGACATTATCATCCCAATATAGTTTAGGTAAATAGACAATACAAAAGTGCCTTCTCTGGAACAACAAGGACGTGGGGGCCTGTAGCAGGACAGATAGAAGGCTACTTAAGACTGAGGAATGGGCTGGGTTCAGTGGCTCAGTCTGTAATCCCAGCACTTTGGGAGACTGAAGTGAGTGGATTGCCTGAGCCAACAGGTTCAAGATCAGCCCAGGGAACTTGGCGATACCTCATCTCTATAATAAATCAAAAATTAGCCGGGCATGGTAGCACATGCCTATACTTCCAACTACTTGGAAGGCTGAGGCGGAAGGATCGTCGGAGCCCAGCAGGTCAACGCTGGAGTGGCCATGAGCATGCCACTGCACTCCAGCCTGGGCGACAGAGTGAGACTCCAACTCAAAAGAAAAAAAAAAGACTGAGGAATGAGAAGGTAGATTAGACAATGGGACTCAGTGAAAAAGAGGTGAGGAGTTATCATGGACCAGCATTGCTTCCTAATAGAACCAGGAACCAGCCCAGTTTACAAGACAGAATAATAAGCCTCCTTCAATCAACCCACATCTCGAAACCTGCTCCCAAGAACCAACCTCAGTCATATTTGCCTCTTCTTTCACATCCCCATAAATCAGTCATCAAGATCTGTGGACTCCATCTCCATATTCTTCAAACCACCACCGCCTCTTCCACTTATTTCCTCCTTCAACAATTGTCTACGGCTCTCTTGTTGTAAGATGACTAAAGCCAATTGGCTGTGTCCAGTCATCAAGCTTTTCTGGTGAATATAGAAGACCTCCAATGTTTAGAGGTGATTAAGAGCTATCAGGTGATTGAGAGCTACCCTCCTCCTACCCAGATGATATGTCACAACTCAAGCAAGTCTCAGGGTGAATTCTGCAACACCTAAAACATTTTTGGGCAAGCAGGTCCCCAGAGAAGCAAACCACCCGAGCCTAAGCTGGACAAAGTCTCTGTTCTCGGGACTTTTAGGTACTTTATAAAATACTCAATAGTGTTCAAAAGACAGATATACTTCCCATTTAACTAAATTAGGTAATAGAATTCACCATTAAGTGGGAGACTTGGTTCCTTCAGCATTCTAGACCCATATTAGCTCTATTCTTAGACTCTACTCATGCAAGAACAGTTTCTAGCCACTTAGATATCTTGAACACCATTTATTTTCCAGTAAAAAAACTATTCATAACATTGCTCTTGTTAACCAACAGACCAGATAGTACAGATTCTGATATGGATATCTGACAGCAGGTGTGGAGTGTGGGTCCCTGAATAGATCAATACAAATGTTAACTACTCGTAAATTAGAATTTAAGTTACCTTATACCCACAAGGAGAGATATACCAAATTGTCTATGTTAATTTTTTGGTGAACTACAGAAAATATAGCAAATTCTATATTCTGGTGAGTGCTGGGGATAACTGCTGAACTGTAACAGGCATAGACCCTTCCACAAGGAACATGTAGTTTAACAGGGAGGCAGATACCACTCACAGAACCCCACCAATAAATATAGAATTAGCCAGAGATGTGTGCTCGATGGGACTGAACACTATTCTAGAAGAAATGGTCACAAAGAATATGGCCTTGCAGGTGGAATCAAGAGACATGACAATTTAGCATGAAAAAAACTCAGTGACAGGGAATTGAAATGGGGCCAAGAACTACAGGCAGAGAGGGCAGTCTAGCAGGACAGACAGATGACCACCGCCGCTTGAACAGAGAGAGCCCTCTCCTAACATTCTCCTCACCAGAAATAGCCAGAAGAAACTCCTGACTGGCTGTCTCACTCCTGTTGTCCTTCCCATCATACTCCACTGTACACCAGGCCACTCGTAATTTGTAGACAACATTCCAAAGTCATAGCAGTATCCTATTCTACTATGTATTTGAAAGTTTTTCTTTAAATAGACTTGCTTTTGTATACACACACAAAAAAGTGAAAGGAAACTTTGCACTCTCTCCCTCGGTATAAAACTAGAAACATTTGCCATAAAGGAAGACAATTCTAAATGTAATACAATGCAAATGACATTATTAATTTTGGGCTATAGATAGTCTGAACAGAAAGTTCTGAGCTTTGGGTATGTTTCCTTAGCTAATAAAGTAGATGAGTGAGTGTTAGAAAGTTGTTAGAGAAAAGAACTCTAAGTTGAGAATTTATCCTTGAGTTCTTAACATAAAATTTATCCTTGAGTTCAGAATTTATCCTTGAGTTCAGAAACATAAAAGCACTAGCTTCTTACTCTGTAAGACAGTTTTATTGGTCTGCAAAACACCTAAAGTCATCTAAACTTACAAACAATGACATATGTGTCATGTTGAGAAACCAACCTGAAAATAATATTTCTAGAAACCAAAAACAAGAGGTATGAGGAAGGAGGCAAGATTCTCCCATATTGCCGTTCAGGAAGCTGAAATTCAAAGAGCTTAAGTGAGCTGCACAAGGGCACACCAATAGGATGTGACAGAACTATAATTAGTAGTTGAAAGGTACCTATAGAAACCTAGAAGAAACTTAGCTTATTCATTAGTCTTTTTGCCTCAGTGTAACCATTAGAAAGCATTCAGACATTCTACTGCAAGACAAACAGCAGCCTATCTCATCCCTCCTAGGCAAATCTCCTTCAGATACAAGATCAGGACAGCCCAAACAATCATCCCACTTTTGGTCAAGGAATTTGTGAATTGCAAATGTCTAACAAGTCTCTTGCAGGAATCACCCCTGGGGGGGGGGGTGTTAACCTAATCGGCCCTATGAGCTATGTGACACAGATAAGCCCCACCATGGCAGCAATCATGTGACTAACCAACCCATCTGCCTGCTGTCCATCACCTGATGTCATCAGTACCTGCGTTTGCCTGCCCCTTTGTGATGACATGGAAGCAGACCACCACCCAATCACCCTAGTGATCTTCCCCCATCAAGGGGAATGGTTAAAAGGACTCAACCATGAGCAACCAGCAGCCATTGCCCTGCTAGAGTCTGGTGTGGCCATGTGCTCTTTGAGCCATGGCTGCCGCCATGCTTCCTGGGTTTGGTCCCCCTCCCCCACCTTGGGAAGGTGAATCTTCTCTCTTCCTTCTCTTTCTCTCTCTAATTTACTTTTAAATAAACTTTTCTTTCTTAACCTTTTTGTGTGTCACAATTCTTTGCATTTACTCGGATCTCTGGGTTCCCAGCGCGGCACCTCTGGCTTGCCAGCCCCGGCAGTGCTACGCACCTCTCTCCATCTACCCTCCCCTGTCCGTCCAGTACCCTAACAGTAGTCAGGGAGCCCAGCTCTAGAACTTGGGGGGGCTCTTCATGACTATGAAATTTGTCATACTGTATTATTTGACTGAGAAGGAAGAACAGGAGGGGAAAGAGAGGGACAAGAAGGGGAAGGAAGGAAGGAGGGATGGAGAGAGGGAGGGAGGGAGGAAAAAGAAAAGAAAGGAGAGAGGGAGGGAGGAAGAAAGGAAGAGAGGATGAAAAGAAAAGAGAGAAGAAAGGAAGGGAGGAAAGAAGGAAGTCAACCTTAATTAACGCCCATCAGATATTCTTCCTCACTGTGTTTTCTGACCTCAGCCGTGCCAGAGGAATCAGAGTATAGTGGTTTCCACAACTTGGCTCCATTACCGGCTTACAGATTCAGAGCCACTCCTCCTACTTGGACTCCCCGTAACCTTGGAATCCTTCTCAAGACAATTGCACTTCAAGAAGAAATCAGGAAGGATCAGAGTCGGCACTTGAGCTTTAACCAATCCCTCTCCTCCTAACCTATCCCACATCCTATACACCAACAGTCCTTGACTTTCATTTACTTGGTTAAATGAGGAACGGAAGTAATAAACAGATGATGAAGAGCTGTTTTATAGCTTACATTTTTCAACATTTATGTTTTCTAATTTTCATCCTACAGTTTATTTTATTTTATTTTTTTTTCAGTCAGGGTCTTATTCTGTCACCCAGGCTAGAGTACAGTAGCATGATCATGACTCTCTGCAGCCTCAACCTCCTGGATTCAGGCAATCCTCCCACCTCAGCTGCCCGAGTAGCTGGGACAACAGGTATGTACCACCATACCTGGCTAATAATATTTTTTAAGGTCTCACTCTGTTGCCTAGGCTGGTCTCAAACTCCTGGGCTCAATCAATCCTCCTGCCTCAGTCTCCCAAAGTGCTAGGATTGCAGGCGTAAGCCACCATTCCTGGGCTCTATAAAATTTGTCTAAATCCCCCATTAATCTTCATTAGAAGAACATTTCAGGTAGAGTGCCCTTCCAACTAAGAAGAAAATAATGAATTTGCTGCTTCTTCTAGCTGGAACTTTCAAAGGGGAGACAAGGGGAGGGAGAGGATTACAATGAAACGAATAAGTCCCTGGTTTTGTCCTGAGATCATTAGAAATGCCATGTCTGGCTTATACTTTCTATCTCTGCGGTCCAATTTGGTTAAAGACTCACCAAGAGACTCCTAGAAATTTCAGATCAGAGACTTAAATTATACTGATAGAACACACTCACTGGCTTTCCAGCAAGTGAGTCAATGAATCTTTCAACATCTTGGTACTCTTCACTGAAGATCTTTGTGTCATCAGTGTTCTCCTTTCAACCCCTTATTCAGTTTCTTTTCTTATCTTTTTCTTTTTTCTTTTTTGTTTTTGTAGCATTTTGTACAACCTGAAATTACATTATACATTTGCTTACTTGTTGTCTGTGTCCTTCAGGAGACTATCAGCTCCTTAAAACAAACATCCTATCTCTTATAAATGTGCCTGTTCCCCAGTACCTGGAAGGGGGCGTGATAGATAAGGTATTTACACAAATACCTGAGGGCAAGAGGGGCAGGGGGTTGAAGAGGGACAGACAAGTGATTTTGAAAACGGGCATAGTAATTAAGAATGTGGGCTCTCTAGGTTGGCTGCCAAGATCTAGCTCCCAGCTTATCATTGGTGTGCTGTCTAGCCTCCTTAGGCCTCAGTTTTCCCTTCTGAAAATGGAGATAATGTGACCTACCTCAAAAGATTTCTGGAGCCGGGCACGGTGACTCAAAACTGTAATCCCAGCACTTTGGGAGGCCGAGGTGAGAGGATTGCCTGAGCCCACAGGTTCAAGACCAGCCCAGACAACTTGGCGAGACCTCAACTCTACAATAAATCAAAAACATTAGCCAGGCGTGGTATCACGCATCCGTAGTTCTGGTTACTTGAAGGCTAAGGCGGAAGCATCACCAGAGCCCAGCAGGTCGACGCTGGGGGGACTGTGAGCGTGCCACTGCACTCCAGCCTGGGCAATGGAGTGAGACTCCAACTCTAAAAAAAAAAAGACTTCTGGAAAAAGTTAAAACGAACTCATATATGTAAAACATTCAATGCTTGGTACAGGAATTCAATAATATTTAAATTATTAACTAAGGCCTTCCCAAGTCTTTTTTTAAAAAATCCAATCTAAGGAGAATCATAACAAGATCTCAGTACACAATGAATTTGTTCTTCCTCCTACAGACAACTAGAATAAGAATGCTAACTAAGCTGATGCCACTGATGTTGATTTACAAGCTTGGAAACCTTCTTATGATTCTAATATGGTCTTAAAAGAATTCCTGGGGATATGAGGTAGTGTGGTAGGTGAGACTCATTTGGATGCATGGGAATTTGTGTCTGTTGATCCTCTATTGAAGATGCTTGTTTCCCAGCTAGAGAAATTTGCTCTTGATCATCTTCAACATGCATCAAGTCCCATTAAATCTTCTCATCATTTAGATGTTTATAAATGACACCTCAATTTACTGATTAGAAATCTATTTGATTTTATTATCTTTCCTATAATTATATACTTCCCATCCCGTAAGCAGACCTCATTCAACTTGTAACAACAAGTTCAAGGGCATGCGTTATACTTCAAACTTCCTTTAACAAAATTTCAACAGCGATGACAACAAACAATTTAGGAGTCCATTTCTAATTTTCAAGATTATAGCAACTGTTCTAAATTATAAGAATCAGAAGCAATAAATGCCAAAGATGAAAAATAAAAAAACTTGTACACGGCTTATAATACCTAGATTTGCAAAGAAGAAAGCAAAAAGTATTTTGATGTACAAAATAATAGGTAATAAAGCCTTTAAAAGAAAAAAGATCTGGTGCAAAATTTGATTCCAATAGCCTTCTTGGCAAAGAGATTTCCTGTTACTATTTAAATGTAAATGAGTCATGAAGGTTGTGCCAGAAATATTTAACTCAAAACCAGACCCAATACAGCAAGAGAGGCAGAGAACAAAGCCCAACCAAGCAAGTAGAAATAAAATGTTTTGAGTTTCCAGATTTTGATAACTTTATGTACCTAGAAACAGAGGGAAGTGATAAATGGGTACAATTAAGATACTCTACATGCCATTTATTAAATATTGTGTGACATGCAACTGTATAGATTTCTAGCTTAACCAATCACAAATCTAATCAGAACATTTAACACTTTGTCTTGATGGTGCTTTGGAGAATTCAACTATCGATTAAAGCATATTTATGTGTCCTTTCACAACAATCCATTTTAAGAGTCTTTGATTTTTTTCAAAGAAGAAAAAAAAGACATTTAATTGTGGCCTCAATGTCCTAACAAGAAACATAAGCTTGAAATCATAGCTCTGTTTCAATCCAGTGAAGCAGACATGCAATTTAAAAGAATTTAAAAGAATTAATCACAGCTGCGAGAATGTGCTCTACAGAGACTCTTACTTAACCAACTATTAATGCAATTCACTCAGCTAATTCTACTTGTTTGGAGGGAAAATACCCATATAGCCTTGCAATAGAAAATGAACACTAGAATTTGTTTAAGAATAACAGCAACAACAATAATAGCAATGACCATTTATCAAGCACTGACTGGATCCCAGGCACTCTGCTAAAAGCAAAATCTTATCTACTGAAGACAGCCCTGTGATGTGTAGGTATCGTGGTCAGCTGGATTATTGTCACTCCTTCCTGTTTTCATCTGATGTTCAATGCCTCCCGCTAGAGTAGACAGAGGGTATATTTATGCCTATCTGAAGTAGGCTTGGCCAGGTGACTTGCTCTGGCCGATTGGATGCCAACAGATGTAATGCCGTGAGAAACTTCCAAAGGGCTTGCATCACTTGCCTTGACCTTGACCTCTTGTTCCTCTGCCTTCTTCCATGAGGTGAAAATGCCTCAGGTAGCTGCCAGGCTCAGAATGATAAAGACACAAGGAGTAGGTCTGAGCCCAGTTGTCCTAGAGCTTGTACAAAAAAAACAAAAACAAAAAAACTGCAGCCAACCCATGAGCAAGAAAAATAAATGTTTCCAGCTGTAAGTCACTGAGATTTTTGGATTATTTAATACACAGGATCATTGTATATTAAGCTGACTCAGTCAGCGTTTTAGTTTGCAGGGTTTGTCATAACAAAGTACTACAAACTGGGTGGCTTAAACAACAAAAATGTATTATCTCACAGTTCTGAAGGCTAGAAGTGCAAAATCAAGGTGTCAACATGGTTTGTTTTGTCTGAGGGTTGTGGGAAAAGGATCTGTTCCAGGCCTGTCTCCTTAGCATATAGATATGGTCATCTTCCCCTGTGTCTCTTCAACCACCTTCCTTTTATGTGTGGCTCTGTGTCCAAATTCTCCTTTTTTTTTTTTTTTTTTTTTGAGTTGGAGTCTCACTCAGTCGCCCAGACTGGAGTGCAGTGGCCACTCCCGGCCACCGCAGCCTTGGCCTGCTGGGCTCCGGCGATCCTATCGCCTCAGCCTTCCAAGTAGACGGAACTACAGGCGCGCGCTACCACGCCCAGCTAATTTTTTTGATTTATCGTAGAAATGAGGTCTTGCCAAGTTGCCTGGGCGGGTCTCGAACCCGCGGGCTCAGGCAATCCATTCACCTCGGCCTCCCAAAGCGCGGGATTACAGGCTGAGTCACCAAGCACAGCAAATTCTCCTTTTTGATAAGGGCACCAGTTATATAGGATTAGGGCCCACCATAACAACTTCACTTTCATTTGATTGCTTCAGTGAAGACTTCATTTTCAAATAAGGTAATGTTCTGAGGTGCTGAGAGTTAGGACTTCAACATGTAAATTCAACCCAAAGCATCCAGGTACTATTTTTTTAACATCCAGTTCATAGCTATAGAAATTGAGTTTCAAATAAAGTAACTTTTTCAAGATCAGATATCTGACAGCCTTTGTTCTTATATCTTCCATAATACTGTCTACTCGCGAGTTTGTACAAAATGTCCAGGGTGCATTTCTGAAAGCTGATGGGTTTATCTATTATTCTCATGCACACATATATACTCACTGCTTATGTACGTGGTTTCCCATTTCACTATCTTATCAGGAACTTTCACAAAAGCCTTAAAATATCAGGACTGGTAGTGGGTAAAACTCTCCGTTTAGTTACTATTTCTGGAGCACCAACTGTGATCTAGGTCCTCCAGAGGACAATGATGAGCAGAAACATTCTAATTTCCTGCCTGTATGGAGCTCACAGGAGGGTGATCAATGAATCAAACTATCATACAGCTTACTCCGAATCACAGCTGTGATCAGTATTACAAAGGGAAATTACAGGACTCTATGAAAGTGTAAAAGATTCAATAGCTGTGACCTAGTCAGAGACAGCAAGGACAGTTAAGAAATCAAGAAACTGAGATCTCAAGCGTGAGGAGGAACCAAGTAGGCAATGGCATGGGAGAACATTCTGGAGAGTGGGAAAACAGCATATGCAGAGACTTAGTGGTAAAAAGGGGGCAGCACACCAAAAGAAGTAAAAAGAAGTCCAGAGCATTTAGAGCATCAGATTCCAAGGGGACGTGGTGGGTGACGCATCTGGCAACGTAGATATTATCTAATGTAATCTGTTCAGCAAGCCTGTGAAGTAGGTACCCATAACCAGTCTCATTTTCAGACGGAAAAACTGAGGCCCAGAAACTTCCCCGAGGTCAAATAGCCGGTACACGGTAGAGCAAAGGATCAAACCCAAGCATGACTGGCCATGGAGGTCAGGCACTAACCACTCTACTATGTTGACTCAAAGCAAAAGAAAATAAGGACTATTACTTACAGGAATAGCTACTATATTTTCCATCGACACCTAGGTTATAAATGCCTTTTTGGCCTATATGTCTTGTGACTAATGATATATTTGATGGCATTTTCACCACCTTATTTTATGATTTCTTTGTGTAAACTATATTCCAGTGGGCTAGGTGTGGTGGCTCACGCCTATAATCCCAGCATTTTGGGAGGTCAAGGTGAGAGGATTGCCTGAGCTCACCGGTTCGAGACCAGCCTGGGCAACTTGGCGAGCCCTCATCTCTACAATAAAACAAAAAATTAGCTGGGCATGGTGGTGTGCGCCTGTAGTCCCATCTACTTGGAAGTCTGAGGTAGAAGGATCACCTGAGCCCAGCAGGTCGAGGCTGCGGTGACCGTGAGTGTGCCACTGCACTCCAGCCTGGGTGACAGAGTGAGACTCCAATTCAAAAAAAAAATGCGTGTGTGTGTGTGTGTGTGTGTGTGTGTGTGTGTGTGTGTGTACATATATGGCCGTGAGCATGCCACTGCACTCCAGCCTGGGTGGCAGAGTGAGACTCCAACTCAAAAACCGAAAATACATATGTATGTGTGTGTGTGCATGTGTGTTTGTGTATACATATGTGTGTGTGTGTGTGTGTGTGTGTATTCTAGTGAACCTTATATAATTGCCATCTTTGTTGGTTGAAAAATGGCCCACTATTAGCAATTTCACATATTAGCCTAATTGATAAATTACTATACATAAAACATGCGCACTGTTAACAATCACAAAATGAACAGGTATAGCACCATATCCTGATGAAGAAACAGAATGTCAACAGTGCCTCAAGAGACCTTGGTGTCTTACAAGGACACTGTTAGGCCGAGGAATGCCATCTTAGAGACCCCTACCACTTTGCTAGCTCCCCTGGGATGGAAAATGACCAACGAGGCCAAAGCACAGCACATTCTGCCGTATGTGACACCTAGTCTAACTGCAAGCCTTAGTTACCCCCAACAATGCCAAACTACAAAATCTCACCCTCAAGCCCTATTACTTCCCTATCCTGTAAGTGGGTTTCAGTGTTACCCAAAGTCTCACTCCACAGATTTTCTGCCTTGGAGTAAACCTGTGTTGCTGTTGAGCCGCCCATTTCCCATCTCTCTTTTCCTATCTGCTCATTTTCTTGGCCTAATAGACATGAGACCAGGGATGTGCCAAAGGCCAGGGAAACGGGTGGTCTACTCCTAGAGCAGACAAGAAGGAAAGAGGGAATTTTCCTGCAAAATGATCCACTTTTGATGTCAGATATGCCGAGCATATGTCTGCTGTGATACAGTGATTCTCAGCTCAACAGCAGGAAGAAAACCAGAAGAAACACTTCTTCAGCAACTCCAACAGAGCCTAGCTTCCAGGTCATTTAGAGCAATTCGGCACAGCTCCTCCACAAGACAGTTCTGCATCTTAATGAACTGCTGCTGTCCTCCTTTCTTGAAGAAAACCCCAACTTCTACCGTCTTAATGAACTGCTGCTGTCCTCCTTTCTTGAAGAAAACCCCAACTTCTACCTTCTACCTTCCCTCAGTAGGATGAATCGCCTCGTTGGCCGTTGTCCCAGAGCCCAAGAGAGTTGAAAAGTGAGACCCTGAATTTCCATGCTCACAAGTCTTCGGGCAGCAGCATTTCCTCTGTGTCAGGTAAATGCTCTGCTATGGACCCAGCCTGACAGCCGGTGCACCTGTATGTTTAGCTTGGCTCTCAGTGAAGACATACTGGAGGCTGGCTTCCAACATAGCTTAAACACAATTAACTTTTCATTTGACGTGGTCTGCCTCTCCCCACTCCTAATGTTCCCTCAGGACCCGGGATCCAATAAAGTCCAGCAAGTGACTAAGAGAGGCAGGCAGAGAAACTGACCAAATATTGTTCAAAGCTATATTACAAACCTATGGGAAAGGAGTTTAATTAAAGACCACAATAATTCTTTGGGGAAATGTTTCTTTTATTAACCAGTCCTGCCGAACAAAGCGGCTTTAAACAAACCTGACTGCTTAGAAATTTTGTATGCCTGAGATTTCTTTTTTCTTCTTAATCTGTTCTGCCTTTTGGTTATTTGGTCATTAGGAAAATCAGAAGTGTCTTGGACCCAAGAAATCCAATTTAAGTAAGCTCATTCCACATTTATAAATATGAGCAGATGACATTTAAAACAGACAACCCAACAGGGACAGTTCTAAGTGTGAAATTGTTGTTCAGCAGAAAGTATTACCATAAATATATAGAGGAGCTATTTGTGGATCAACTAACAAGTTCAGGGCATTTCAGTGAAATGTATGCACAGCCTGAATGTGGATAAGACATTTTAAAGTGTAGAGGAAATGCAATTCTTTTACGCTGTACTGTAATAAAACCACTAGTTAGTGTCACTGATATGATAGCACCAATTGCAAAAGAGTGAAAAAGCAGAAATCAAAATGGAAGACCCACATCTGATGGAGCAAAGAAATTAGATTTTTAAGTATTATTGGAAAAGAGGAAATACCACTGAGGAACCGAGACATGAGTGTATGAATTTTTTAAAACTCAAGAAAAGTCAGAGGACATATAAATCTAAAAGTGACCCATGAGTACATGCAAACATTCCAAGGCCATGTATTAAGTTGGAGGCTCATGTCGTGTGGAAAGTCACTCACGGAAGGTGCCTAGGACAAAAAGAACAAGTACAAAATATTCGTGTGATAGGAGTTTGCTTTTTCTCAAAAATGCCAAGAAAATAGACAAAGACATAGGGTAAACATTTTGTAAGCCTGGAAATGCCATAACTCACATTTCCATTACCAATAAATGCATTTTTCCTAAATTACACATACAATATGATCCTCCTAGGCATACATGCCCTAGGAGACCGCTTCTTTGCCTAATCTTAGGTGAGTTACACGTAGCAGGTTGCATTTTCCAGTGATGGCTTCAACAATGCCCCCATCCCACATGCTCTTTTTGAAATAAAGACCTTACAGTTCATCAAGTAGTTGAGTCTATTTCTATACCCCCATGAATCTGGGCAGACCCCATGACTGCTACGACCAGTGTAATGCAGCAGAAGTGACATGGTGCCAGTTGTACATGTTGCCCTGAACTTGTCTGGCAGCTTCTAATTCCTGCTTCCTGAAAGTCAGTCACATTGCAAAAAGTACAATTACCCTGAGGCTATCTTGCACTGAGAAGCTGAGCCACATAAAGAGGGCTTAGAAGAGATGAGGTAGATGATAGGCGAGAAAGAAGATTATAGATAGACTAGATAGAAAGATAGAAAGATAGATAGATAGATAGATAGATAGATAGATAGATAGATAGATAGATAGATAGATGTCAAGAGACACTGTGGCACCAGACATGTGATTGAAAAGGCCATCTTGGAAGTCGATCAACTGGCCTTATAGACCCTACTGATGGCCTGCAAGTCAGACTCAAACTATCCACCAAGCCCTTCCCAAGTTCCTGAGACACAAAATCAAAAGCAAAATAAAATGGTTATTTTAAGCTACAGACTAGGTAGTCTACTATGCAGCAACAGATAACTAGAACACTGTCTTCCATATTTGGACTTCACCTGGAAAGCATGTGCATTTTATGCCTTTTACCCACATTGAATACTAAGGATTTTACCCCTTATTTGAAAGTTTGAGCCATGCAACCTTTTACTACTGCTTCAGAAATCTCAATGTCACCAACAAACTCTAATGTTCCCTTTTCTTTCGTTAATGAATTTAGAGAAAATATCAGTGTTTTGCAAACTGTATGCTGAGGACTCCCTTCATCTGCACCCCTGGGGTTGCTTGTTAAACATGCAGATTCCTGGGCCTCACCTCAAGCCCACCAAATACTGATCTTTGAGGGTAGAGCTTAGAAACCCATAGTTTTCAACATTCCCCTCACACCCCACACACATACATTCTCATTTCATGACCCTCCTAAATTCTGAGCCTGCTTATTTTCAAGGCAATTTCCAAAATAATCCTAGCAGTATTTTGGCAGCTACAATAGTATGACATTTGGACCTGTCAGTGCCATGATTTCACCTACTTCAGCATACTAACTGGTATAACTGTATATGGCATAAGATGAGTCCCTATACTCACCGTCTTTAGTTTAGGAACCAATTTATCTGCAAAATAAACTTGCTGTGTGAATACCAACAGCTCATCATAAGTCTGCCAGCCATTTTTTTTTTTCTGTTGAAGGCAGATCAGTAGTAAAATTCAATTTAAACAAGCTTTATTGGGCAATTACAATATGATATCTTGCAAGGTGGCATTGGTAATAGCATAAAGCAGAGAACGGCCCCTGACCTCTGGCAACACAATTTGGTAAGGAAAGCAGTCAGTTACATAAACAATGTTTCTCATTATGCAGATGGTAACAGAAGAAGCATTCTGCTGTACTTGGCACCTAAGACTCACAGATCTTGAGCAAGAGAAGGGTTGTATTTGCAAAGCAGATCTGAGAGGAGCTTTTTACCTTCAATAAGGAGAACTTCCTCCAGGATAGAACCACGTAGAGCACAGTCAAATCCTTTCACAACAGGCTAGGGAAGAACAATGGTTAATTGAGATACCCAGGGCCACACATGAGCAAAGCAATGAGCTTGGTAACAAACTATTAATGACACAGATTAATTGTTCAGTGACTCCTGTCAACAAGATGACACCCCAAACTTCTTAGTAGGAGAAGTCAAATTCCAATGAGGAAAGAGATTGTTCAAGGTCACAAAAAATGAATAAGTAAATAAATGACTCCAATGCCCACACTATGATGTCAAGACTGTGTTTGTGGAGATTTTTAAGACTGAAAGAGGTGATGAATATTATCATTCAGGGCTTGAAACAAGTAAAGGCAGATCATAACAACTGTGAGAGTTCATATTTTATCTGTGTGGTGCTTATAACTCACTAAAGGCCTCCAGTATGTTCTTCTAATTCTAATCATCTAGTAAGGTTGACCATGCCAGTGTTTTAGATTTTAATAATTTGAGATCAAGAAAGGCCAAGTGGCTTGGCCAAGGTCACACAACCACAGCAGCATGAAAGTCAGAATTCCCAGATGTTCTGACTCTTTTTTTTTTTTTTTAATTGGAGTCTCACTCTGTCGCCCAGACTGGAGTGCAGTGGCCGCTCCCGGCCACCACAGCCTTGACCTGCTGGGCTCCAGAGATCCTTCCACCTCAGCCTTCCAAGTAGCTGGAACTACAGGCGCGCACTACCACACCCGGCTAATTTTTGATTTATTGTAGAGATGAGGTCTCGCCAAGTTGCCCAGGCGGGTCTCAAACCCGCAGGCTCAGGCAATCCACTCACCTCAGCTTCCCAAAGGCACCGGATTACAGGCTGAGCCACCGAGCCCGGCTGTGTTCTAACTCTTAAGTCAGAGCCCTGTCCAGGGGCACAAGAAGCCGAAGCCATCCAGATAGCAAACATTCAGAAGTGTATCCCCTATGGGATAAGTAGAGTTAGTTCCCACTGATAAAGAGATTCTCAGACAGGCTGGGCAGAACGAAGATCTAAATCAGCCTTTAATGGTGTAATTTTGTCCAAATCCCTTCATCTTCCCAGGTCTCAGTTTACTCATTTATAAAATCAACATGCTGTACCAGAACCAGTGGAATAAGAGGAGAAAGTAGAAGCAAGCTGATGTCACCACTTTCCCCAAATTTTATAAGAGCCCAAGGTCACAAAAGCCACCATGCTAGAAGAGCCAAGGAAGAAGAGAGGAGAGGAAGACAGCTTTGGAAAGAAGAGATAAAGTGGAGAAATTCTCCCAGAGTGAGAAGTGGACAGGGGATGTTGGGGCCTGGGAATGGCTGCGACACAGAATCTGCTTCCTGCCTATGCCCTGGGAGGTTGCCAGATCTCAGAAGTGATGACTGCGTAGAGTATGGGAAGACCCCAGGCCTCGGGTCTCCTAGCTCGGCCAAAGATCCCTGCCTCTTCGCATGGGTAGGGTAGCAGGGGAGCCCCAAAACCCAGGTTTTTATGTGACAGACACTGGAAGACAGCAAGTAACCAGTGTGGACAAATATGCAATCACTCCGGATTTGTATGGTCTGTGCAGGTGGTACGAGATGGGAATACAACCTAAGAATGTCCGAAGCACCATGTTGTTACTAAAGTGTCTCACTCATTAATTCCTCTGTAACAAGTTTTTCCTCCAGCATGGAAGGTATGACTCTTCTATTGAGCCCCAGGAGAAATAGCTCCCTTGTCTTAAGGGACCATGCTTTATGACAAGAAAAAAGCAACATATTAGACTCACTGAGGGAAAAGTGGATCCATGGCTCTCTCATCTCCTGCTTGCTTGAGGGCATCTGCTCTTTGACTAAAATGACAAAGCCAGCGAAGACCACTATTAAAGCAATTCTCTACTGTGCTGTCTCCAGTTCCTAAAGGTAACTGAGTTGCGTTGCATTGATCTGGTTGCCTTTTGTTTCCTTGGACTATGATGAGTGTTAGACACCAAAAATTCTAATGCAGCTTCTCTACTTGCCTAACAAGGAAGGGAAACAGGACATCCAGGGCTGTTTCATTAGGACCACCAAAGAATTTTTATTAGCAACTCCATCACATTTAACTAGCTCCTTCAGTAACATAAAGAAAATCTATGTCAGAGCTTTGTCAGCTTTTGATGGATATTTTCATTCGTGGAGTGTTATTATTGCTCTCCTTATGTGGCCAGGCGGCAGTGGGAAGTGTGCGCTGATTAGACGCTGTACTCCATCTGCCACCATGCCCTGGAGCTAGGATATTGTCTCTGGAGCCCAAAACTAGTCTTCACAATTACACAGTCCTGCTGAACAGAAAGGACCAGCAGTTGTTTCAGGGAGGCTTCTCTATTTCTTTGACTTGGGAAACACTGAGCCTTTCACTTGGTGCTGGCCTCAACTACGAAGAATTGAGAAGAAATCAATTAGTTTGTTATTTGGGCAGTCAAGTTACCAATGCCTTATCCTGTGTTGAATAGGCTTGATTCAGTTATACTGATCAGATTAGCTAAGAGATTAGGGCAAAGAAATGTACTATATACTGGACTGGACAAGGCTTTGGTTCTAAGATTTGATATCAAGTTTTTTTCTTTTTAACCACTCTCTTTATTGTCATTTTTTGGGGGTTTTTTTGTTTGTTTGTTTTTTGAGTTGGAGTCTCACTCTGTCGCCCAGACTGGAGTGCAGTGGCCGCTCCCAGCCACCACAGCCTCTACCTGCTGGGCTCCGGCGATTCTTCCACCTCAGCCTTCCAAGAAGTCAGAACTACAGGCGTGCGCTACCCTGCCCAGCTAATTTTTGATTTATTGTGGAGACGAGGTCTTGACAAGTTGCCTGGATGGATCTAGAACCCGTGGGCTCAAGCAATTCACTCACTACGGCCTCCCAAAGTGCTGGGATTACAGGCTGAGTCATTGAGCTCGGCCATTTTTTTCTGGTTATTAAAGGAGCATATTCTCCTTGAAAATAATCAGAAAGGTGTTTCTTTTAAAAGACTCTAATTGGCACCCATAGTGCTTGTGGCAGTTTGTATTTCCTCAAAGATGGCCACACACACACACACACACACACACACACACACACACCAATCCTTGGCTTCTTCTTACAATAGTTTTGACACTTCTCTACCCTGAGAATCCATGTTCTCTCCCTTCAAATCTATGTGGGTCTTTGTAACTACATTGACCAGTTAGAATTCAGTGGAGATAATTCTGTATAATTCCCAAGGTCAGGTCATAAAAGGTGATGTGGCTTCAGCTTGGTCCTCGATCACTCTCTCTTTTTCTTCCTCCTCCTCTTCCTCCATCTCCTCTGCTTCTCTCTCTCTCTCTCTCTCTCTCTCTCTCTCTCTGTCTCTCTCTCTCTCTCTGTCTCTCTCTCACCCTCTCTCAGCATGTGCCTTGAGAGCCCTGAGTTGACATATAGGAAGCCTCCGTGCTAAGAGACCATATGGAGAGATTAGACAGAAATAGAAAGAGATGCCCCCAAGTCCCAGCTGCTCTATTCTCCAGCTGTTTGAGTCTCCCCAGCTCAGGCACCAGACATATGAGTGAGCCTTCAGATTATTCCAGCCTTCTATCCATCCCAACCGATGCCAAGACTGAGATAAGCTGTCCCCACCAACACATCCATATTGTGCACCAATTAAGTTTTGGGGCATGGTTTATTATACAGTATTAGATAACTGGAACAACCTCATCAATGGCAGATAGACCACTGTTACCATTTTGGTGTATATTCAAATGATAAATGAATTCCTTGCTCATGTCAAATCAAAGAAAAACTTGTTTTTGTTCCAGATGACTGTTTTTATAATTATCAGTTAGAAATGCAGAATGAATTTTCTCTGATGAAGCAAATTATCTTGGTGGGCCAGGCCAGAGAAGCCTGTTCAACCCCTAATCCACCTATGAAATGGATGGCCCAACAATACGTGCATTACAGAATAGTCCTGCAACAAGAGAAATGATGTTTCTTCTTTTATTTTAGCTTTATAAGAATGTATTTAGCCTCAAGGATTCTTTCATGCCTGTATGTCTTGCCACCATAAACAATTTGATTAATTTCATACAGTAAAATGTTAAGGAGTTCAACAAGAAGCAGATTACTCTGGATTGCAGTTACTGAGGAAAGTTTCATGTAAAAATTAGGACCTGTGTTCATTGAGCAGGGGAGATGAAAATGGGTTGACAGAAAGGAAGCATAGTGGCCATCTGTTTGTTTCCCCTCTCCAGCCTCATGACCCCAATAAGAACTACGCTAAAATGTTCACTAGGACTTTTTACTCAGTGTGGCCCTTAGACCAGCACCAGTAGCATTACCTGGAAGCTTGTTAGAAATGCAGAATCTCAGGCCTCACCCCAGCGGCCTATTGACTCAGAAGCCACACTTTTAAAGACCTCCAGTTGATGTGCATGTACCCTACTGTTTAGAAACACTGCCTTAAGAGACCCACCCTTCCTCTATTTCCAGTCTGTGTGGTCCCTTGTGGGGCTGACTCTTAGGTGTGACTCATCTCCTCAGAGATTGGTTCAAGGACTGGCATGCAACTCAGGCCTAACCAATGAGGGTCAGAGGAAGCCTTTGTTAGCACAATACAAAGGAAAGAAATTTTTTTAAATTGGGTCAAATAAAAATCATGAATTGGGTTATAGATGGGTTTGTGGGTTGGTTTTTAATACCACCCTTTCCCCGTGGGTGACCTAAGAGACATCAACAGAAGACTCAGAATGACAGAGGTAAGCAATACCAGCTTTATTAATGGAGAATGAAGCTTCACTTAAAGTCACAATTGTACTCCCTATTTGCATCCCCCTCTCAAAAAAAAAAAAAAAAATCCACAGGTATCTGCCTTGCAGGGACAGATCCTGTCCTAAAAAAATTTACTACATGAACAACCAATAAAATGAGTATCCTGAAGACAAGTCATTCTATAAAGAGGCCACTGAGTTGTACATGCCTAGTTCCTTCTTCCAAGTGTCATCAGATGTGGCTCTTCTTCCCTTGTGCTGAAGGAGAGGGAGGAATAAAAGCTCCCTGGTATCATGTGAAGAAAAAATGAAAGAGTGAGAGAGAAACACCTCCTTCCACCCAAAGCTAGCATTGCTACCATATGAGGAAGCCTACTTGAGAACGAAGGCCACACAGAACCAAGTGGAGACCCTTGATCATATCATTTGAGCAACTGCATCCAGCCAAGTCAGAAGTTATGTGAGTCCATCAATTCACTTTTTTGAAAGTCTGTCTTGAGTTTCTATCACTTACTGTTAAGAGTCAATGTTAACAAGGCAGAAGAACTGCTCTCACAGCACCAAAGTGGATGTTACATAAGGGAGTTTTGAGGATCACACAGAAGAGAGCTTTTTTTGTTGTTGTTTCCTTTGGCGGTTACATGTTTATCCAAGAGGATAGCTTTTCGTTGGTTTATTTTGTTTTGTTTGCTTTTGCTGGAGTGGCAGGTTTGGCCCTGAAGCTAGAAAGTTTCTCTAAAGATGCAAAAGTGAATTGGTGAGGATATTAACTAAGTTATTGGCATATGGATGGTGACTAAGGCAGAGAGGAAAGCTTTTGTGGTCCAACATTTGTATGGGCCTCCTCAGATGTGTCTAGAGATAGGATTGTGTAGTAAAGACATGGTTACTAGCCGGGCTCGGTGGCTCAGCCTATAATCCCGCGCCTTTGGGAGGCTGAGATGAGTGGATTGCCTGAGCCCGCAGGTTCGAGACCCGCCTGGGAAACCTGGCGAGACCTTATCTCTTCAATAAATCAAAAAATCAGCCGGGTGTGGTAGCGCATGCCTGTAATTCCGGCTACTCGGAAGGCTGAGGCGGAAGGATTGCCGGAGCCCAGCAGGTCGAGGTTGCGGTGGCCAGGAGCGGCCGCTGCACTCCAGTCTGGGCGACAGAGTGAGACTCCAACTCAAAAAACAAAAAGACATGGTTACTGAGTGGGGAAGCAATTTTTAGAGAAAAGGTGTCACCGTAAGCTCCACAGATCTATATACACATACCTCCCCAAAGTGGTGACCTTCTGTTTCTTCATCCCCCTGCTCTAATACCAGGCTTTCCAATGGCTTTTTTGTCATGGTTTCTCACCTTTCCAAATGAAATGGCTGGAAGTCTTAACCCTTCTGGAAAAGCCACTTTGTCCCTAATATTTACACATGAGTTTCTAAAAGGTTTTCCTTATAAAAATAGGGAAATGCAGTACAAAAATGTCATGTTTAATTTCTCCTTTTTCACATAGGGTTCCATGGGGGAAAAAAGACCATATTTTGAAGAGTGAGCTTATTGCATCCACATAGAGATTAAGACACCCCCACGCACCAGATACGGTGCCAGGCACTGGAGGGACCAAGGTGCATGAAGGAGAACTGCTCTCAGTAGCTTAAGGCCAAGTTTGAGAGGCAGCACTAGGAAAGGAAGGTGGATGAGGAAAGGCCAAGCAAAGGGGAGGTGGGAAAAGAAGAGGAAGGTAGAAGAACCTTCCTCTGTGCCAAGTCCAAAGGGAAAGCCAGATGGGCACCCTTGGGCAACTGAACTAAGGAGAGGACAGAGTGAGGGTGTGAACATACAGGAAATGAGACTGGGAACAAAAGCAGGGGGTGAGGAAGGGAGCTCTGGGCCAGAAAGAAGCTTTAGGAGCTGAGCTCAGGAGTGGGGGCCAGAGGGCTTGAGACCCGTGTCCACAGTAGGAGGATCTGGAGTTGACTGACGAGAGGCCACCAGTCTTGCCATTGTTGGCCCGGCCCTCCATGGGCCTTGAGATGAGAGGACTGGATAGAGCAGAAGTGTGGGCATGTCCCCAGACAAGCATGAACTAAAGGGAATGGGAGAGAGAAGGGACACCTCAAATAGTGATGGAGAAGATAGCATCCCATGAGCCTTCAGGCTGGAATGGCTCTTTCCACACAAAACCAATGACTTTCAACGTATCAGCTTCAACATAACAAATGTTTGACACCTACTTTATCATTCTGAAAGAAAGCAGTAAATACTCAACTGACAGACAAATTGCTCGATTCAATATACTGTCCTTAGTGTAATATAATGGAGAAATAAAAAGGA